>NC_134829.1:16778350-17083886 GCF_004210375.1 Tachypleus tridentatus
AAAACTACATTAGTGAGTTCACAGGTCTGCGAATTTAAACTTCATATAAGTCGTTTTGGTTTTAATAACGGGTTTTTCCTACTTTAGCTATGCAAATTTTGAAAATAATATCATTTTTCTATCACATAAACTTGTGTTTTTTACAGTCTGGGAAAAAAAACTTTTACTTAGATCAATTAATTATTTCCTTTAACAGAGTAAACATTTTTATTATTATGTGTGTTTCTCATGAGTTCTAGAACGATCCATAAGACTCTCACGTCGCGATTGTTTTAGAGAAATTTATAGCCAGTGGTTGTCAACATTTTAAGCATAACAAAATATGGATTAGCATATAACGTTTACTGAAAAATCTGATATAATTTTCGGATTCAGCATAGAAAAATTATCGCAGAACGAGTAACATTTTCAAGACAGGTCTGTGTTATCAATCAGTACAACTTAGTAAAATAAATAACAATTCATATTTATATTATCCACACTATACCTGCTTTATGCAATGGTTAGAAGGCCTTCCTCTAACGGGCCGGTATGGCCAGGTGGTTAAAGCACTCCCTTCGTAATATGAGGATCGCGGGTTCTATTTCTCGTCACTCCAAGCATGCTCGCGCTTTCAGCCATGGAGGCGTTATTATATGACAGTCAATCCCACTATTCGTTTGTAAAAGAGTAGCCAAAAGCTTGATAGTGGGTGTGATGAATAACTGCTTTCTCTCTTGTCTTGCACTGCTATATTAGGGACGGCTAGCGCAGATAGCCCTCGTGAAGTTTTGCGTGAAGTTCAAAACAAATCAAACCAAACCTTTCTCCAATGTTATGGTTCTTCAGACCAGCTGGGATACGTGTGACAAAGTACTGGTTGTAAGGCTGCTTATACAGGGTATTTCAAAAAATGTATACACACTTTGAATGATTATAACTCACTCAAACTTTCTTTTTTCACAGTCAAGTAATGACAGAAGCAAGACTAAGTTTTGAGAACAGGAAATTTATCTTAAAGTGTTACTGGAAGTGTGAGTACGTAGCTGAAGTACAAAGACAGTTTAGAAGGGAGTTTCAAACAGATCCGCCAACGCGACTCACCATTACTCACATCAGAGATAAGTTTGAAACAAATGGAACTGTTCAAGACGTCCATGGTGTTCTGGAAGACCGCGGTCGACAGCCAGTTCCACACGAGAAGCAGAGCTGTTAGAAAGTCTACACCGATCTCCAGGAAAATCTGTTCGGCAAACAGCCTGTGAGACAGGAATCCCAAAATCGAGCGTCCATCACATGTTGAAGCATGTTCATTGGAAAAAGTTTTATTCCGGCATTAGTCCATGCCCTCAATGAAAATGATCCTGACCGGAGAGTTTAATTTTGTGAGTGGTATCTGGCAAAATCTGCAGAGGATGCACAGTTTCCAAACAAGATTGTCTGGAGCGATGAGACCACATTCAAGTTAAATGGCTCAGTTAATCTCCACAATTGCACCTACTGGGCACCTCAGATCCCACATGTTACTGATGAATACCATGTAAGCTTACCAGTCACTGGTCTCGTTTATCCGAACTTGCTGCAAGAATCTGTCGTGCCACACATTGAGAGCAATTTGGAGATGAGGAGTTTTATTTCCAACAAGATGGGGCACCTCCACACTAACATCGTAATGTGAGGACCTATCTTGACCAAACTTTGCTGAACAGATGGATTGGGTGAAGAGGTAGCACTGAATTTCCCCCATGTTCACCAGACCTCACACCTCTGGACTTTTTGTCTATGAGGATACGCCAAAGATAAGGTTTATAACACAAAACCTGTCAATGAGCTGAGAGCAGCAATTGGAACAGAATGCACACAAATACCAAATGATTCATGAAGTTTGTAATTCTATCTGCCCGCGTTATCAGCAGTACCTGGATCAGAACGGCCATCAGTTCGAACACCTGCAATAATTCAAAAGATTCTCCGCTTGTCTTCTTAAACTTGGATTTTAAAACCTAGATGTATCTTAATAAATATTGTATTTATAATCATTCAAGGAGTGTATACATTTTTTAGGACACCCTGTATTTTCAGTCACAGTAGACTGTGGAATTGGATTTGTTTTGTTACAGTTTCAGGATGGTATGGAGAGTGTTAGTGTATACACAAGTTATACACTAACTACTAATGAACGTAGATATTGATGTATAACAGAGAAGAAACTGTTTGTAATTATAGCATTTGTTAATCATTGCTACTACCATTTTTATGGCATTTCATCATTTAATTAGATCGTGCTTTGACGAATATGGCTAATGAACTCTAAAAAGCTCATTATGGGTACAAATCCACTGTCAGAAACATAGAACATGGATAAACTGTTTGGGTCAGCGACATGGAAGATCAATACATTGTCTGTCAATTTGATGATACAATGATTGCTTTATTTTCTTGTAAACATTCAAGCTGGTGTTATTCAAATTTCTCATACTGCACCTGAAAGCCGTAAGCATGCTTTAGAAAACGAGACTGAAACTTGTGTTCATTACCATATTAATAACATTTATTACAAGGATTCGTTATATAATATGTTACGTTGAGAAAGGTCTGTTTTATGTTATATATACATGTATAAATACAATATTTATACTTAGGGCTACAGTTTAAATAAAGATTAATTTGACATAAAATATTGGATTAACTTAGTCTACAGAAACTTGGTATATTCTTTGATTTATAACGCTCGTAAAGATTGTTTCAGGTTTTGTGTTGAGCCGAAATATTCATTAAGTTTATAAAATTTTACTTCAAGAAAGTAATAAACCGACTGAGTAATCTACATTAAATCAAGGAGTTGAAAACATAGTGGGCTCACTGTTTTCATTGGCTTCAGCAATGAACTATTTTGAAGTAATGGAATATTCATAGCTTTCGTGTGGTCACGTAGTTTATATTAGGAAGTTGTTTTGCTTGTTTGTTTGAACTAAAGCACAAAGTTACACAATGGGCTATGTGTGCTCTGCCCACCAAGGGTGTCGAAATCTTTCTAACGTTGTAAGATCGCAGACGGAACGCTGTGCTACTGGGGGGACAGCTGTTTTGAGTTGTATAATTACACTATTACTAATTGTTATATCTTATTCCCGAAAAAAGTTAATTATACAGGAATATTGCGTAAATTAACCTTAATTGTAATGTTCTCGCATGATATTTTTGTTAGCTACATAAATATAACCCTGGATTTATTTATATCAGTAAGTTTTTTTCTACTTAAATATTCTGATTATGTTTAACTTATGTCAGAAGGCAAGTTGGTGTTGTTAATAGATAGGTTGGACAAAATTCTGGATTAAAAGCATTGATCACTGCTTTTAAGTAATTCAGACCAACTTAGTTGCAGAAAAGTATTGGCTTCACAGTTGTACACCCTTTCTGTAACAGACATTCTCTTCCCTTGCTAGAGTGGAAGAACTGATGCTTATGCCACACAAATAGTTCTCAGCTTTCTACCAACTAAATAACAGCTGGTTTCAAACACAAATTTCACATACACCACTTTGTATAATAAAACCTTTTAAGTACTTTTCTATTACAGAGTTGCCATATTTTCAAACAACCTTCTTTCAGATTGTCTGAATCTCTATGAAGACCAGTAGTTCGACATTAATTTGCCACATGACTATTTTCAATGAATGTTAAGCTTGTTACCAGACGAGATCACAGTCAGGAATTTGGCTAGCATAGTAGAATGTACACTACCTCCTAAAAGCCATGTACTTTGAACATTAATTTGTGTTTGCCATAAATTCTTCATTGCATTAGAAGAGTGAGTGCATAAACTAATATTAATATAATTCTTAGCATTCGCTCTATGAATTTATCTGGTCCACGTTTTTCTAGAAGTTGAATAATTCGGATTTTAATCTTATAGTACTGGCTGAGCTTCTGAACTATTACAAGTTGAATTGACTTGGAGTTTTCAGGCTTTAATTTTTCTATATAAAGCCACGAATTTTGCCAATAGCTATCATGACTTTCAAGCTTTCAATAAATTAATGATGTTAAATCACTCTTAAGCTAGGTAATGTTCTAAGAGGTGGGAGAGAGGATACACACAGAGACTACAAGAATCAACCCCATAGATCTTATATGGAGGGGTGCATCAAACCATAATGCAATACCCTGTTGAGTTTGCCATGCATAAAATGTTCATCTTTTTCTTATAGCAAAGACACATCGGGCTATCTGTTGTATCCATCGAGAGGAATCCAACCCCTGATTTTATCTTTAGAAGCCCGAAGACTTACCACTGTTCCAACGTGGGACACAAATAATGGTAAAATGATGGATGTAGCACAGTCAAAAATTAACTAAAAAGAGAACAGCGATGTCTTTACTCTGTTAGTAAATCCTCTGAAGTTTTGTTTCGTATTATTATTCAATTTTGTTTCAATTAAGTAAATTAGGAAGGATTTCTTTCAATTTCAGCATTTTAATCTATAGTTTTCCGTTACGCTTTTGAAACTTTCCAGTTTGATGAAATTTGTGACAAGTTAAAATGCAATTTAAATTTTAAATATAATTGTCACATTACCTTCTTTTCTGTAATATATCGTTTGGATCGTAGATTTGTTGTTTGGATAGTTATTTGGATTCTTATCGTGAAACATAACTGTCATTGTATATTTATTTGTTTTTTGAATTTCGCGCAAAACTATTTGAGGGCTATCTGCGCTAGCTGTTCCTGATTTAACAATGTAAGACTAGAGGGAAGGCAGCTAGTCATCATCACCCACCGCCAACTCTTAGGCTACTCTTGTACCAACAAATAATGAGATTGATTGTAACATTATAACGGCCCCACGGCTGAAAGGGCGAACATGTTTGGTACGACCGGGATTCGAACCCGCGACCCTCAGATTACAGGTCGAACGCCTTAACCCAACTGGCCATGTCATTGTATATATAACGATAGTAGACATTCAGCACTTGAAAATGGTTTTTAAAAACAGAAGCCAACACGTTAAATGAAATGAAGGGTTTTAATTTGAAGTTTGTAGTCATCTATTTTAATAAATTTGGCAACTCCTACTTTGTATTTATCTACTATAAATGTTACCAATAGTTCTTGAGCTGCCATAAAAGCGTCTCTCAAAATTGCTTTTTTCTGATTAGTTTGAGCAATAAAATCTTTTCTTTGATTTGACTCACTAATAATGTTAACAGTGATGCTGATTGTATCTTTTAAGCTTTATTTTAAATTTTATCATGGAATTCCACATTTTGAGCAATGTGCATCTATAGAATAAGATGGCCACCGAGTTGACTATTAACTGTGTCCCCTCACCGAGTTGACTGTTAACTGTGTCCCCTCGTGTCGTCATAATGCTGTAAAGTAATTATTTTTAAGTACAATATTTTTTCTAGACAAACTTTTTTAATTGCTAGTGAGTCTGTATTATCTTTTCACTGTTATAAAGGAATATCTATTCGGTATAAAAATCATTGAACTAGAGTAATTTAGTGTTTAAGAGTATTAACAGTGAAAAATTCTGACAGGAACTTGAGTAAATTATGCAGTATGTAAGTGATTCTCTGGTTACAGTGCAACATTAATTGTGAGGTATTGCCCATGCAAAAGGGTTTTAAGACAGAGCAGTTAGTTGGGCACGTTATAGAGGTTCGAATAATACTGTGCTATAGAATACATTGGTTTCTTTTATCAATAGTTGAAAAAAAAATGTAGGAGAAAGACCCGGCATCATCATATTCACAATGAACACAAATATTTTTATTCACAAATACCTTTAGTAAATTCTCTTAACTGTTCAGTGGTTTACCCTTATAAGTTTCAGAAATGTGTGTGTTTTCTTATAGCAAAGCCATATCAGGCTATCTGCTGAGCCCACCGAGGAGATTCGAACCCCTGATTTTAGTGTTGTAAATCCGTAGACTTACCGGTGTACTAGCGGGGGTCGTTTCAGAAATACTGCAAAAATTAAAGTATTTATTATCGTTTTTTTGGGTTGTTTATTTTAGCCACATTCGGCTATCTTCTGTGTCCACTACAGGGAATCGAACTATGGATTTTAGCATTGTAGTACGTAGAGTTACCACTCTTTTGTCAGATGACAAAAGTCAAAGTAAATCTAAATTAAACTTTGATTTTATAAAATTTTAAACCAACAACTAAACTCTTCCAAGTTTAATCTCATCCAAATTGATCTTAACAAAAACTGTCAAGTTAAAGTTAAATCCAAAAGTTTCTGCAAACAAAAGTTACTCTACTGTTTAAACAAAACTAAAATCAGTGTTTGAACAACAGTTCGAACACCAAAAAAATTAAAACGTTAAACTGAACAAAAATATAAAAAATCCATTGCTTAGTTTTTCTCAAGCTCAAGCAAAGAATTCACTTCTGCAATTGTAAGTTGAAAGTAAAGTTAAATACTAACAAGTTAGCTACAAAAAATTTTATTGAGTATTTATTTGTGAGATACCTACCTATATAATACATGAAATAATAAATAAACTTTGGTTTTATCATTTAAAACTCAGCAGATAGCATAATGTGGTTTTGCTATAAGAAAAACACACACATAATTTAAAAGCATTAGGGCTGTGTTTCAAGCCTAATTGCATATCTTGTACTTCTCCAGGATGGTTTCTTGAAACATTTACCACATGGTTTTAGCCTAATAACATGCGCGATTAAAAACTTCATAATTAAATAAGTAGTTGCTTAGTAAAGTAAAACGCTTGAAAATTAATTTCGTATCGACATCATTAGCATAACTTTGACCAACTTTTAGTTTTCACTACCTCTGTCAGGCATACAGCATAGAAAAGACACTTTGTGTTACTAGATAAAATTGGCCCGGCATGGCAAAGCGTGTTAAGGGAAGAAAGTTTTATAAGACTTACAGTAAATGAAGTAATCTTGGACATCTAGTTAGCACTAACGAACGGCACTAAAAGCATTTTCTTTCTTCAGTTTAACGGGAGTGATCAGATTAGTTTGGAGTCAAGTTGGCTTGCAATTTTAACTTACCAGCAACATTGTTATTATGACAGCATCTACGTTCATTCTGGAGCGCCTACCATTACCACCTTATTAGCAAAGTTTGATAATGCTCTATGTGTACGTTTTATAAATAATAGGATTAAAAATTTCGGATTATGCATACAAAAAACAAATTTATATACAGCCCTCCTTAACAGAGGTGGAAAAGATAGAAAACATTATCTATATTGTCTGTATTTTTATGCACACTACCTTAATATACTTAACGCTGGATTAAATATAATATGTCCCACAATGTCCGTGTTCACACTTAACATAGTAATATCGATAAATATAATGTTGAAAATAACTTGAAGCACAAACAATAGAACTCGCTATAACCTCCATATATTTTAAAATCGAATACATAGCCTCTTTATATTTTATGTGAGGAATCCTAGAGACATCTGACACTTTTTCTGTAATAGACTTTGAACCACATTTTGGTTAAGCAAGAATTTGGTGAAATGTTATTGTTGGCGTGACTAGAATATGATAGAGGTATGGTGAAAATAACTAATCTCTCGGGCCCGGCATGGCCAAGCGTGTTAAGACGTGCGACTCGTAATCTTAGGGTCGCGGGTTCGCATCCCGGTCACGCCAAACTTGCTCACCTTTTCAGCCGTGGGGGCGTTATAATGTGACGGTCAATCCCACTATTCGTTGGTAAAAGAGTAGCCCAAGAGTTGGCGGTGGGTGGTGCTGACTAGTTGCCTTCCCTCTAGTCTTACACTGCTAAATTAGGGACAGATAGCCCTTGAGTAGCTTTGTGCGAAATTCCAAAACAAACAAACAAACTAATCTGTTCGGCATATTTTAAATGAAATATATTATACATCCTAGATTAATTATAATACATTCTTATTGAAAAGTAGATGCCTAATAAAGAATTAAACTTAAATTTTCTCAGTCTTGATTTAGAAGTTTGGTGATAAGAAAGAATTTGGATTTGTGTATTTTTAATACCCTTAAAAACACTAGGAATTTAAAATTGAAAGATGTTTTTAATTTTATAAAATGCTCAAAATGGAAGTTAATGTTCTGTAAAGTTTGTTTATACGACACCAGAAAAATGAGATATTCGTGTGGACCCATGACTTTTATGTTTTTGTTTTCTTTACAACTTTTCCCTCCTGCAATTGCATGAGTAGGCAACAAGATTTCTAACATTAGTTACAAAGGTGGATTAAACTACAAAGATAGAAATCCTAAGAGGTTTTTGTGTACCGATGTCATAGATTCGTTACTGTCAATAAAAAAGTAGCAGAATCATAGACACACTTTTGCATGTACCCATAAGTTGTATAATATCTTAAACACAAAAACACAAAGTAGGCATGAATATCGGATATGGAATATTGTTGTATCGTTTAAATTTGAGTCTAAACAGCTCAAAATCTGAAACTGATTTTGACAGCTCCCAAACTACTTATCAAAACTGTCCTATTTTGAAGGTGGTCTATTGCTGTTTTCGATGTAAATTTCGCCATCGAAACTACATTTCTGGTATTGGTTGTGTTTTTTGATCAGTATTAGAGTACTTGAGAGATATATCAGAGATATATAGAGTCGAACAGAATTGTTGTGATTTTTGTTTTATTTGGCCATCTTTCTCTGGAAAAACCAGTTGATTTTGAGGTGTGGCTATAAACACGTGAATCATCGTGAACTTCAACCTATAGTTTATTATCTTTTTTATACGATTCTAAGCTTTATGGTAATGAATTAATGAGACAAAAGATTCTCCTTCATACCCATAATCTTAGTTTAGAGAATAAAGATGTTGCTCTGGTTGACTTGGGATGTAGTTTCAAAGGCTGATTCTGTTATAAACTTCCACTTCCATAAGAAGGCTGATAGTTCCTTTATTCAAAATGCTGTGTTCTTCGGTTTCATATATTTCTTCGGGAAAATCTGCGACACTGTTCTCCATCCATAAGCCTACTGGCGAATAGTTGAGAATTTTCTTGGAAACACACACACATACACGCATAATTATATATAAATATATATATATATAGAGAGAGAGGGAGATTTAAACACATCACTGAATAAGCATGAGCAAATATTTCTTATAATGTGGCTTATGTTACGAGAAACTTACAAACTATCTGCTTTATTAGTTCCTTATGAAGAGCAAGCAAATGCATTTGATAAACAAGTAATATATCGAACTATAAAAATGTTTGAAAAATAATAGTCAATTAACAACACTAGTACTGACCAATAAGTTTTACAAAAGATTACCTAATGTATAATTTTCATTTATGTATCTGGGGCGGGATTTTGGTCCATTTTATGGCTTTGGAAGATAAGGTACTTTGTAGGCTATTTATTCCCAAATGGAAAGTTGGTGTATATAGTATTACTTGTTTGTTTTTGTTTTCTCACTGATTCGTAGTAACACCCCCTTGCGTTTTGCGTTACTAACGGTTTATTTATATATTGACGAATGTCCAAAGTTGTTTTAATTTAGCATATCTTTTTCAGGCCATGTCTATTCCGTAGGGTCATATTAGTTTGCTTGCTTTCACCATTCTTCACTAACGTACAATTGCACATTTTGTGCGCAGTCTGTCTGTACAATACCACATGACCCGGCATGGCCAGATAGTTAAGACACTCGACTCGTAATCTGAAAGTCGCGGGTTCGAATCCCCGTCGCACCAAACATACTCACCTTCAGCCGTGAGAGCGTTATAATGTGACGGTCAAGCCCACTATTCGTTGGTAAAAGAGTATCCCAAGTGTTTGCGGTGGGTGGTGATGACTAGCTGCCTTCCCTCTAGTCTTACACCAATAAATTGGGGACGGCTAGCGCAGATAGCTCTCAAGCAGCTGTGCGCGAAATTCAAAATAAACCAAACAATGCCACATTATGCACGTGTAGACATAATTCTGTTTTTAAATTAAAAATATAAATTTTACAATACATTTATGTCTGCATCTAAGAATCAGTTTGTCTTGTAATTTGTAGCCTGTTAAGTTTCTTGGTAATGACATTCAGTGGAGGAAGGTACTTAGGACTACATTTATGTTGTATGATGTAGCCTTATAGGCTACTCTTCAGTTCATTTTCATCAGTTGTTTTTTTTCTCTTTTTCATGATATTAAAGCGAATTCAGGATTCTGTCGGACAGTAAACAAATGTTTTAATAGTAGTGAAGGAATGCTATGTTTATTGTTAACATGGAACTGTTAATGGCTATATATTATTCTATATTTTCTGTAGTTTGGTTGCGTATGTTTTAGAGACATTTACAGACATTACAACGTTAAAACACAAGGTATAATTTTCCGAAGTAGACAGAGTGAAGCTGCCCCATTATGAAAAAAAAAGTTTCCTTCGTAATATTTCGTTCTACCTCGGTTAAATAATCTAAGTAAGTGATCATTGTTATAATGCGTGAACCTCATGTTGTTTTTACTATGAGGGAGTGAACCTTGTGTTGTTTTATTTTGTTTTTACTATGAGATAGTGACTCAACTGATTGTTGTTATCTCCCATCCCTGTTTCATTCAATGTGTTTGATGTAAGCTTAAGACCGAAATGTAACTTCCATTCAACAAGTATCCCAGTGGGATGCGATAAGTCTATTAATATACAGTGCTAAAATCAGGGATTCGATTCCCTCGGTGACACAGCAGATAAATCAACATGACTTTGCTATGAAAATAAAACACACACTCCAGCAAACAACATATTTTTATAGTGGATGAAAGAAAGCATTTGTGTGTGTGTTTGTGTTTTCTTATAGCAAAGCCATATCGGGCTATCTGCTGAGCCCACCGAGGGGAATTGAACCCCTAATTTTACAGTTGTAAATCCGTAGACATACCGCTGTACTAGGGGAGGCGAAAGAATTTGTATAACATTTTCCTCACAAAGTAACAGTAAAATAATATATTATTAATCTTTGTGGATAAACTTCAACATATGTGTGTGTTACTTATACGTTTCCACATTTCTTTATCAGTCATACTTTGACACAGTGATACAAGACGAAATGAGGAGGGTTATGCCCCCATTTAATTTTATATTGATAGAATTATTGAAAACAGTATTTTTTCCTTTCAGTATTGGTATTTTTATACATTTTCATTGCACTTTTAATACATATTATGTTCAGAAAAATAGAAACACAATTTCCTATCCTTTGTTACAAACCAATTTTTATTCCATCCGTCAAACGCACAAATACTTCAACTAGTATAATATAAACATAAGAAACAAGTATGAAAAATCTCAGCAAAATATATTGAATATTCCTCTTTAGTCACATCAGTTTTCATTAAACCCAGCTCAGCATAAAGGACATCATTTCTAGGACAGAATATCAATGGACATTTTAGTGCATAAATAATGGTAAAGATATCAACTTCTGTTGTGGTTATTTCATGATATTACAGTAACAATGACACATGATGAAAACTCAAATATTCATTACATATTACCCGTTGAAGAATAAATCAAAATTGTATAAGTGACAACGATAGATAATGTTGTATATTATCTGTTTGCCGGTATTAAGTGAAACGGTAATGATAACAATAATGACTTATACTTTCACAATCTATACATCTTTCTTTTGTTGGGTGACCGGCCGAGCCCCTGTACGACGGATTCCTAGGAGGTCTATGTGGTAATTGTGTTTTGAAATTCGAAATAAATTGTTTTCCCCTACAAGATTGAGGGTACCTATGTTAGAGCCAAATTAAGGTTTGTATTGCGCACTAAGCTCAGGTACTATTTGGAAATGATAAAAATGATAACTTAATCTTGCTTCTATTCTATTACTTTTACAAAGTATAATTTTTTTTTACTTGGGTGATTGGCGAGGCCCCTGTACGGCCAGGGTCCTAGGTGACTTATACCTATGTGTTAATCCTGTACTGCCCACGTTAGTTACTGTACGTTAATTAAGAAAACATCAACAAAAACTGCTATGAATATTTATTTATTTTTAGAGTAAAACCACATTGAACAATCTGCTGTATACATCGAAGGGAATCTAACCCCCGTATTTTAGTGTTGTAAGTCTAAACTTACCACAGACTCATCAGAGAGTGTTTCGAGTGACTCTTTCGGAAATATGTCTAGAAATCATTATTTAGAATTTCTTAGAATGCAGTGAATTTGAAAACTGAGTGGCTTAGGGAAAACCCTAACCACGTTATCCAGTTCCTCTTCAATAAGGAAAAATAGAATTTAATTAATGTGTCATGCGGAAATGTTATAAAGGCAATTATGTAACTGTACTCCATTAATTAGGTGGACAATTTGTAAAGCAGTATTTCCTGTTTCATATTTCAAAATCATTTTACAAGTATTTACCAAGAGTCATTTCGGCGGATCTTTTTAATATAGACTCGGCATCGCTAGGTGGTTATGGCGCTCGACTCGTAAACTGAAAGTCGAGGGTTCGAATCCCTGTCACACCAAACATGCTCGCTCTTTCAGCTGTGGGGGTGTTATTTGTTGATAAAAGAGTAGCCCAAGAGTTGTTGGTGGTGATAACTAGCTGTCTTCTCTCTCGTCTTACACTGCTAAATTAGGGACGGCTGAAGTGGATAATTCTCGTGTAGCTTTGAGCTAAATTAAAAATAAACAAACTTTTTAATATAATAAGGAAAGACAAAACAAATATATAAAAAGGAAAACAATAAAACTGATTTGAATACCTCTAGTGTATTAATATTATTTTACAATATATGAACACATTTGTAGGTACTCAGTTGCTTTTACGTTTATTTACCAGCAAGAGCTTAACTAGAAGACAGAAAAAAAAAGATAATTTTCAGATAAAATTATTCAAATATAAATAAACTCAAGATATTAAAGTGAAGCCAGTTTTCTTACTGTTATTGGCAGTTACGAAACTCTAGAACGAGTGGCCTAGATCTGTCTCAGAATAGAAGCTCGTGCAAACTTACTGGTACGGCCTTCATCGGGGTCATCAAGTTCATATTTGAGCTCGTCGCAGTAGCTTATGCTTTCGACTATATTTTCAGCTGCTGAGCGCGTGTGCTCACGCATACCCTAATGAAATAACATCCATCTCGTCTCTTTGTCTCAAGATGAAAATATCGTGTAACAGGTAACTAGAACCTTTCTTTATGTTGTATGTATTCGTTTACTTTCTCTTTTATTTTAACTCAGTTAAACAAAGTAATCATATAATATTCAAGATAGTTACATTTTGTAAGATATATAAATAGATAAACGTTATTCTTAATTAAATTTTGCTTTAATTTGTTCTTCGAACGTTGTGCAGAAAATGGAGAATGAATTTGTTTGTTTGTTAATTTTGGAGAAAAGCCACAATGGATTATCTGTTGTAGCTACTGAAGAAAATTGAATTCCAGATTTTAGCGTTATAAGTCCGAAGACATGCCACTGTCATATTGGAGGACAGAAAACGAGGTAATTAGCAACACGTGTTTTGTTTATGAACTCACATGTAAGATAACATTTTTCTGTACCTTCTAACCAACCTCTTTAATTATCATAGAGTATATTCAGCACTAGGACTGCATGTTTTTCTTTTGTTCTAAAGTATTCCGATTTGCCAATAAAACTTACTACAGAGTTTTGATTCGCACATGACAATGTTTGTTCTTCTTTGCAAAATGGCTCGGCATGGTTAGATGAGTTAAGGCGTTCGATTCGTAATCCGAAAGTCGCGGGTTCGAATTCCCGTCGTACCAAACATGCTCGCTCTTTCAGCCTTGGGAGCGTTATAATGTGACAGTGAATCCCACTATTCGTTGGTAAAAGAGTAGCCCAAGAGTTGGCTGTGGGTGGTGATGACTAGCTGTCTTCCCTCTAACCTTACAGTGCTAACTTAGGGACGGCTAGCGCAGATAGCCCTCGAGTAGCTTTACGCAAATTTCCAAAAACAAACAATCTTTGCAAAATTTTATCGCAATGAAAAGCTTGAAAGTCTATAGGGCTGTGGTATGTTATTAGAATTATATAAAGTTCGTATTTCCTTTTCTTTCATTGATAATGTCACATGTTTCGTTTGTTTGAAGTTAAGCACAAAGCTACATAAAGGACTATCTATGCTCTTCCCACCATGGGTATAAAAACCCTGTTTGTAGCGTTGTAAGTCCGCAGACATACCGTTGTTCTCGCTGGGGGCGACGTCATATTATTGTTGCTTACCTAAATTAAAGCATCGTTTTCGCATCAATTACTGCTTTTGTTTCTATAATCGAACATATGTATGTGTTATTTCAATGACATTGAAAAATATTCACTGTTACTCTACCTCTCATGTACAGAACTGCAACATTGACTGTACCCGTTTCCTCTCACTACTGACCTGAGCCCTTTCTTCATCACAGCTAGTCAAGTAGTAGTTGTCAGTTAACACGTGGTTTTAGTTTCTGTTGGGATAAACTAAACGTGATGTAAAGACCTGACAAACTACATTGTATGACCATATTGGATGCGAGGGTCTTAACCTCCGTTAAGGGCAGCACGTGTGCACGCATTCGTAATTTTCCCTCAGTAGTTGCTATAAGTGCGTTTTTTTTTATGCTGACGTCAAAAGAAACAGTTTATGCTTAATGCCTCCCATATTATAAGATTTATCTCATCGAACATTATGTTATAATAATAAGGTTAACGTATATGAAATTCAAGTTAAATGAATCAAAATATGTTTAGTTTAAAGATACTTTTTGGTGATGTGATATTTAGTTTTAGTGTTCTTTTTTAAACTAAGATAATCTCAACAATTTAAAACTTAATTTTATGTATATATGTGAATTTAGATAACTCTCTTCATAGAAAGATTGATGTGCGAGAGAAGCAGATCGGCACACTAGTAGATTAACAGCCCGATGAGAGGTGTTAAAATAAAAAGTAAAATTAGTTCGAAAAACTAAACGTCCAGATCCGTACGTAACCTGTATAAATATCATCGTCTGCATTCGTCACATACACATAAGCTTTTGTTTTGTTTGTTTGAAGTTAAGCACAAAACTACATAATGGCCTCCCTGTGCTCTACCCACCACGGGCATCGAAACCCGATTTATAGTGTTGTAATTCCGCAGATATACTGCTGTGCCACTGGGAGCCTACACATAAGCATACATAAACATTATGTTAAGAGATATTACCTAACCAGTTTGCTAAAATTGAGGCGAATGTAAACACTTAGTTACCAATAAGTTTCCTACTTGTTTTTCTAAAATCAAATATACTACCATTCTTGTAAGACATTGTACAACATATATCTAAAACAGAAAGGAATGGAACTTATAAGCAAAATAAATTATCTGTTATTAAAAAAAAGCAAAAAATATATCATATTTTTGGCAATACCTGTTACCACAATTACTTCTGAAGCTCAGCCTATTTGTACACCATAGAAAATTAAAGGGACATAGTTACTAATATTCAAATATTAGAGAAAGTGAGGAAATTGTTTTTTTTTTAAACAGAATATTCAGTTTTTTGTATCAACATCTCAATTTATATCAATGGCTTCGACATAATTCAAAGTTTCTAGTTCTCTTTTAAAATCTCTTTCTAGCTTTGTCTGGACATTGTTTATAATTACCACTCTCTTCCAATTGTGCTTTTTATTACGGTCCCAGAACTCAGCAAGAGTTGAAAATAAAATTTCTAATTTTTTATTAACTTTGATCTTTTAATTTTATTTTTCATATTCTTCCTGTTTGGTCGTTATATATCTTATCACAAATATAATTAACTTGATATATTCCATATTTGTTTTAAAGTTTTTTTTTAATAGTCTTAAACTCCGGTTTTATCTGTGGTATAAATATTCCATCAGTGCAAAGTTGTATAAATGCTTTAGAAATCCTTCGGAAATACCAAAAAGTAAAATGTACAATAAATAATGTTCTATAGAAGGGTATTGGAGAGTCATTAAATAATCCCTTATTTAGAAATATTATTTTTTTCACGTTATTGAAGAGCTTTATTACAACTTCTACTAAAAGCCACCGACCTTGTAAAGAACTACTCATTATTTAAATTCATTTCAGAACCAACCTCAAGGATCTACCAAACGTGCGGATAAAATGTATAGATATATATCCTGATTTAAATGGTGATTAGATTCAAGATATAGGGCATACTGACAGTAAAATGCTTTTCTAAAAGGGTCATCAAATTCAAGATATGAGAGCATACTGATAGTAAAAAAACTTTTAATATATTATATAATCTCCTAAATTCTAACCAAAATATCTCAAAAATGTGATCTATGTTCAACAATTTCCAAGATGAATTTAATTCATTTCATTCGTATATTCAAAAATACCCAACAGAATATATACCACATCTCTACACCATACTACTGACAATAACCTTTTATATAGATAAAATAAATGACCTTGAAAACTACTTAATTTTACAACATCACTTAGCAGGAGATAAGCCTGCTAAACCACTAACCTATTAGTAAAATTTATCATTAATTCTAAAATTGCAATTCTCAGCTAATAAACTATTCTTCGGTGTGAAATAAATCTTTCACTATTTTGTAATTCTCTTGAAATCAAATATTTTATCAATGAGTACATCCATAAACAGCGAAACAACATCTAAAGATGCAATAGGTTATTATTTTCATTTATCTCAATAACCTCGATACTATGTACATAAACAGTAAAGTTTTTAACCGTATATGTACATTCATTAATATTTAAATGAGACAGTTCTTCGTTAATAAAGATGCTCGATTGACCTAGAATATTCACAATTGGTCTATACCATTGGTTCCCGGTTGGTTTGTTTGTTGTTGTCTTCTTTTGTTTTAATTTCGCGCAAAGCTATCTGCATTACTTGTCCCTAATTTAGCAGTGTAAGATTAAAGGGAAGGCAGCTAGTCATCACCCACCGCCAACTCTTGGGCTACTCTTTTAGCAACTTTTGACCGTCACATTATAGTGCTCCTGAAGGGGCGAGCATGTTTAGTGTGACGGGCAGCCGACCCTCAGATTACGATCCGAGCGCCCTAACCACTTCGCCATACTGGGCCATCAGGAATGGAAATTCCGATGTTTTATTCGATTTTCAAATAGCTTGATTCTTTTCATAAGCAGCCTTTTTGTGTATATTTTTCTCATAGCATTTTTATTGAAATGTTTAAACATACAATTTTTAATGTATTTGCCCCCATTGGCTTATAACACCAAAAAGCGGATTTTGATAGCTATTGTACCTCATTGTTTTACTTTTGTGCTTCATTATAAATACAAAACTCGTGTTACTTATATTGTACTCACGTTACACATTTCCCGAATCCAGTACGTGCGGGACAAAAATGAATACTTTAGTCTGGAGTCTTTGTTTTGAATTATTTTAAATAGACATGCTGTCAGAAATGCAAATAAATTAAATGATATTGAAAAACAGATATTTTATTGATATGAATATCATAGATATCTAGACAGACAGGGAGGCAGCATGTTAACTAGATAGTTTCATTAAGGGAACTTCTTTCGATTTTGTTAACTCGTTAGTTTGTTCGATCTAGCAGAAAGTTTTTGAAATAAGACGAAAGGTACCACTGGTTCACACATTCATTTTTTTTTCTTAGATATACATAAACACAGAGACGGCAAAAAATTATCAAACTATGACTGTTAATCAAAATACAGAAAATCATTTTTTATATCAGAGGCTTAAAATGAACTTTGTTTCTTATGTTGAATGTCCTTTCTTTTTTTCTACCTTTTTCGTTATCGTGATCGGTGTTGAATGTTCATTTGGCTTAGAATATATTCATGTATAAATTAAAAGAGAAGACATAAAGATAATTATATTCTCTCTAACATGTAAATGATAGTTTATTTCTTATGCCTAAAGTCCTGTGCGGTAATAAATACATCGCAGCATACAGTACATCGTAATTAATACTACTAATTTATGCTGTTTAGCGCGTACCCATACTTTGCCCATATTAATTATGTTAAGCAGAACTATAAACAATATTTTGCAAACTAGAGTATTATAATATTTATTTTACATTTATTAAACATCAATCCTCAAAATGAAAATATGGGACCAAAAGAAAGAAGAAGAAAAAAAAGGAAATAAAATGAATTTGTAGTTCGTGTGACTAAGGTCCATGTGATACAGTGTGAAAGGCTCACTGGATATGACATGTTTTAAACCGCTACATGAACTCACGTGACTCAGTCATTACATTTATGTCACAGTGCTAGTTTCGATTAACAGCTATGAGGGAGAAAACTTCTGTAACAAGTTTTGTAAAACATTGTACATGATGATTTCTTCAACACTCTTCACCCGTGTACAGAGTGGCCCGTAAGTCCCTACCATCCATATGTTATTATGTTATATTCAATAATACTAATAATGAGTTGAAGGCAGCTGTTACCGCGGCATTTGGAACAATAACCCCTGCAATGTTGAGGAAAATGTTTCACAGAACATGGCGTCGCATAATATTATGCAGCGAGAATGAGGGACAGCACACAGATACACTGGATACATAAGATATATTGATGGGTAGGGACTTACGGGCCACCCTGTAGTATTTTGAATGCATTACCATTTGTCTAACACGTTATTTTGAGTGCATATGATTTTTATTCTTGTTCATGCGAGTTTTAAATTTGCGATTAAAATTTCTTACATTGTTGTTGAACATGGCAAAATTATTTTGGCCGTTAATTCTATAGATAAGAAGACAATAATATACGGCCTGGTATGGCCAGGTGGGTTAAAGCGTTCGACTCGCAATCTGAAGGTTCGAATCCCCGTCGCACCAAACATGCTCGCCCTTTCAGCTGTGGGGGCGTTATAATGTTATGTTCAATCCCACTATTCTCTGATGAAAGAGTAGCCCAAGAGTTGGCGGTAGGCGGTGATGACTAGCCGCCTTCCCTCTAGTCTTACACTGCTAAATTCGAGACGGTTAGCGCAGATAGCCCTCGAGTAGCTTTGGGCGAAATTAAAAAACAACAATAATATACCCTTTAACAATGCCAAAAACCACCAAAAACATGCCTTAATACCATAAAACAGATGCGCTATTAATAAACAAAATAATAACGCTACCATGACTAGCAAAACATTGCTTCACTTATACAGATACCATAAGGGTAAGCGACGAAATTGTCAGCTAGTCAGCTTTGGCAAATTGTTTTCCTTTCCTTTATCTGCTCAGGACTTGTTTCGTAACTGGTCATTCAATGATCACTCTCAGTTCTCAGCCTGTGGCTATTTTCCTTTCTGTATACAGCCAATATTTTCAACCCTTGTTTGAGCAAACTATAAAAAGTGTAAGCACGAGCTATCGTAACAGCCTCAACCCATTAAGATATGTTACAACAGATCCTAACGTTCAAACCAAGCTCGTATGTATAATACACACGTTCTATGGTCTTTCGCGATATCGTTGGCTATTAATTTTCCTTACTGGTTTTAGAATATCTTATTTAGTAGGCTTCCAACATTATTTGTATATAAATTGCACTAGTTTTCTTTGCTTTGTTATTATTACCATATTTTTGTTTATAATAGCTTTTTTGTATATATGTGTGTGTGTGTGTGTATAAGTGTTTTAAATGAGTGAAATTATTATCAAATCAGTTGTAGATTTTACATTGTTTAAGTTTTATGTCACTCGATATTGTGAACGTAACTCAACTGTAACATCATAATATGAAATGTGTAGAATGTTTTTACACTCGTTGTATGTGTTCTTCTATCCACCAAGATGTTTTATTAAAACTGAAAACAAATTACAGAAAATGTGATTAATTAATTCAAGTTATTTATGCAGTATGATAAGGTAGTTGTGACTTTAAATGATTTTGCTCTTAAACTCAAAGCTTCCCAGTAAGCTATCTGTAGCATGCTCATCGCGGGTATCGAAATCATTTTGTAGTGTCATAAGCTCCCATACGGGGAGGCCATAAATAGAAAAAATCAAAATTAAGAAATTGGCTTTTAAAGTAGTTTGTGGCTGTGCTTTACTCGTTAGACTAACGAGAACATTTCTTGGTTTGTTTGTTTGTTTGTTTGTTTTTGAATTTTGCACAAAGCTACTCGAGGGCTATCTGTGCTAGCCGTCCCTAATTTAGCGGTGTAAGACTAGAGGGAAGGCAGCTAGTCATCACCATCCACCGCCAACTCTTGGGCTACTCTTTTACCAACGAATAGTGGGATTGACCGTCACATTATAACGCTCCAACGGCTGGGAGGGCGAGCATGTTTGGCGCGATGGGGATGTGAACCCGCGACCCTCAGATTACGAGTCACACGCCTTAACACGCTTAGCCATGCCGGGCCCTTCTTGGTTGTTATGTTGTACTTCTGGTTGACACACAACATGCTTAGGTGCAGTGATAACAGATAAGATTAGTAATAATAGTAATTAGAGGAGCGGCAAAAACATTAAATTCATTTCCTATACGACTGAAATGAAGGTAAAAAATAGAGACAAATTAGTGATAAACAACAAGTAATTCAGCAAGGCGTGTACACAGGATATCAGTCATTGCTTTTCTACAGAGATTGGAAAGAAAAAAATACCGGCACAAGTTCTGAATTAGATTGAGAAAGTTAGTTACTACATAAAAAACAGTGTGTCTTTCTCAGAGAATACGTGTTATCCACGTCATTCTATCACAAGAAAACACGAAAAACAGGAAATTTATCACCTCCATGCATCACAGGACTTGCTAATTTAAATCAGTACCAAAAACAGTATAATGTATTTATCTTTTCATTCCTAAAGCAATCTTTTTTCGCAAAAAAAAGTACTATATGATATCAAACGAGGGAATGACCCAGGACAGTATATACGTAAGAAAAAAAAAACCTTTTTAGTAATGTCTGTGCACTTGCAACTCTAGACACGGGGTTTCGATACTCGTGGTGGGCAGAGCACAAATATTCCATTGTGTAGCTTTGTGCTTAACACTAAACAAGTAATATTTCAAGAAAAGAACCTTTTATTTCTAAACATATTTGTGCGCTAAAGCATGCGCATGAGTGAAAATTTGTAACATTATTATTCACCCGCCTAAAAAAGTTCGGTTTCTTTTGAATTTTGCGCATAGCTACACGACGGCTATTTATATGTTCTGACCACCCCTAATTTAGCAGTGTAAGACTAAAGGGAAGACAGCTAGTTATCACAGCCCACCACCAGCTCTTGGGCTACGATTTAATCAACGAATAGTGGGATTGACCGTCACATTATAGCGCCTCCAAGGCAAGAAGAGCGAGCATTTTCGGTGGGGCGGAGATTCAAACACGCAACCCTTGTATTGCGAGTCCAGGACCCTAGCCACTTGACCATGCCAGGCCAAAATAGAAATAAAAAGAGGCAATATCTAGAAACACTAGATATGTTACATTGAAACGATTTCACAATATCTATACGCTATGAAACTACTTCTAGTCATGCTCTGTCTGACGACCGTGAACCTTGACAATAGCCCTGCAACGTAGTTTTCATTGCAAGAGTCTCTGTCGTAAGGCTGTTTTGTCCAAAACGTACCACTTCTTCCTTCTGGCTTTCTATAAGCCATATACAGTGGAGCGCCATTAAGCCGCGGACCAGCCGCGAAATCGCTTAAGCCGCTGTAGCAAGTCTTGTGAGCGATGTGAGCGAGGATTATCGCGGCTCACCGCTAATTTAAGAACGTGTAAAAACGCGGCTTACGAATTTAATCCTGGCTTTATAACTTCAAGGGGATATTTAAAAAGGATTTGCTTTAATTTGGGAAATAAATAAAATATATTACAATAGAAATCGACCGTTAATCTACCTTATCCTCTCTCTGTCAGCTTTATGGAGGCCGCCATTGTTACCGAATCACACCTCTCCATACATTAAAGTTAATCCGCGGTAAATCCGTGGAAAAAGTGATCAATAATTAAAGTATTATTTTTAATTCGATAATCCGATATAATGATCATGTAATGGCCCGGATGAGGCTCCTCGGCGGAGCTGTTGGCGACTTCGGCTTTTCAGTCACAAAGGTTTAAGCCGCGGACCACTTAAGCCGCGGTAAGCAGGTTGACCCCCCCCCCCAAATACCGCGGCTTAACGGCGCTCCACTGTACAAAAGAAGAACAAAGGCTTCCCAACGTCGGTTTCAACAGTTAAATTGTAAAGAAATCAATAGGTATTGTATCAAGCAACATGAGCGATACGTTTTTGTTCGGAATAACACGAATACTTCTTTCATTCTTCAAATGCTTGGAGTATGCAGGGGGTTAAACGGATACACAAGTCCATATTCTCTTGTTTTCCGAATATATTAAGAAGACGATATATCTCCATTTTGAAATTCCCAATTTCAACACATTTTCATGATCTGAATGTAAGAATATTTTTCATTGGAAATGGTTGTTACACATCCTTCCCTAAAAGCGACCAGTTTTCAAAGGTATCACCCTACGTCAGTAACGCAAAGTCAAAATGTAATTCAGGTATATTCTGTTTCACCACGACGTTACATAAGCTACGGTTGTCACTTGAATTGCTGATTTACATATTCGACATCATATTACTATAATATACCCAACCTTCTATACATACTGTTTAACTGTTGGCAGCTGGTTCGAATGTTCAGGTTGATAAAATTTGTTACTGGTTTAATTGTTGGTACTTTAGTTACTAAAATGATAAAGCAACTTGTCATGCTTGCTTGTTCATTGTTACTACTTTACTTACTAAGCCTAAATACGCCAGTTTAGAACTTCACATATTTAACTGAAACATAGTAATGTTTCATTCGTTTGTTAGTTGGCACTTAACGATTTCAGGTTATTACCAACTTTTTATGATCGTTATGGCTTATACGTTTCATGTGGTTTTCGTTGTTTTTATTTTTCTGCTAATTCTCAATTTCTATTTGTTTTCTTCTGTATTGTTTATTTCTATTGTTTTTACATATTGGATTCATATGAACATCTTCTTGTGATTATTGACAGATTATCTCACTGCTTCTCACTGACTCGTACCTTTCTATTTGTTTGTTTTAAACACGCTTTGTTATTGGATTGTTAACAGATATACAATGAAACCCTATATCGACTCGTATTTATTTATTTATTTGCTAACTGCTGTTTTTTATTCGTTTCAAACACACTTTGTTATTATATTGTTGACAGTAAATCTAAAGTTTCTATCGACCCGTATTTATTTAGTTGTTTGTTAACTGCTAATTGTTTGTTTCATATTATTTGTTATTAGATTGATGGCTGTATATAAAAGCTTGCCACAATGTTGTATGAATACCTTACCTTGATAAATAGAATACTTACGAGCGGCAGATATTTATAAGATAGTGACGACACTGTAGCTCCTAATATCAGCACACATAATATGACAATATTTTAATGATAATAAGATTATAAAGGATAATTAGCTCTGTTAACATTTCTGCACAGTATCGGTTTAATATATCAAGATAGCTAGAGCGCGTCATGCTTACACTTAATGAAGTAATGTGGCGTAAGATGGACAACACCATGGTGGTAAGCTTTGTAATTCTGACTTTGTACAGCCATTGATACTGTTAAGTTCATATAGCTTCACGTGTACGGACAATGTATATATAACTTCCTTTATGAGATTAAAGCATGTTAGCATTTACAAATTTGCGTCCAGAGACATCACTATTAACACTGAAACAATTAGAAAATGGATTAATAGTATAACTCCTCATTACCTTATGGAATGTTTACTGACAGCAATCATCAATATAGCTGAGTCCAAATTCATGTGTTCATTTAAAGGATATTTTCACTTATTATCGTGAAATTAAAAACAAACAACAACAACAGATTTTATACCTTCTCTTTTTTTATTCTTCTTTCGCTATAAGGTTAAATGTCAGGAAACATTTAAGTATGTGTTTAATGCGCACCCATTAAAAAGTAAACGCTTTCTGATTGATACAGGATGTGGCAAGCGAATTATTCATGTCTAGATTATGGCTTTAATTTATTTACGAGTAAAAGTAGTTTGTATTAAAAGATAAAGAAACAACAACTGGGGTTGGAACTTCCTCATTCGAAGGAAATATATTCGTATTATTTCACGGACTCAACATATATAAAAACACTTCTTTTTATGTATATTTTCATAATAATTTTGCGCCTGCTTTCCTTTTTATTTAATCTTGTACAATTTTAGTGCTTAGTATTGTTTTTACTGTTATTATTGTTTTGTTTTGAATTTCGCGCAAAGCTAAACGAGGGCCATCTGCGCTAGTCGTCCCTAATTTAGTAGTGTAAGACTAGAGAGAAGGCAGCTAGTCATCTCCACCTACTGCTAACTCTTGCGCTACGCTTTTACCAATGAATAGTCGGATTTACCATCATATTATAACGTTCCCACGGCTAAAAGAGTGAGAATGTTTGATGCAATGGGGATTCGAACCCGCGACCCTTTGTTTTTAAAATTCGCACAAAGCTACTCGAGGGCTATCTGCGCTAGCCGTCCCTAATTTAACAGTGTAAGATAAGAGGGAAGGCAGCTAGTCATCACTACCCACCGCCAACTGTTGGGCTACTCTTTTACCAACGAATAGTGGGATTGACCGTCACATTATAACGCCCCCACGGCTGAAAGGGCGAGAATGTTTGGCGCGACTGAGATGCGAACCCGCGACCCTCAGATTACTAGTCGCACGCCTTAACACTCTTGGCCATGCCGGGCCTACGCGACCCTTAGATTACGAGCTAAACGCCTAACCCACCTGGCCATGCCGGGCCGTTATTATTGCTTTAGCGTTCATATAGAGTTTCAATATGCATTAATAATCCGAGTGATATTGTTGTTTTAGTGTCTGATATTTCGGTTTTCTTTATTGTTCGAGTCTACATATATATATACATATATATCCTCATTTCAACAATGTACTATTTCACCGAAGGTACGTGTAAAGGCATTTTCAAACAATTTCTTGTATAATAAAAATCTCACAAATAATTTGTTTTTTTTAAACACGACTATAATAGGGGAACTAAAGAAAATAAATCGAAACTGATCCACGCAAAATGCCATACAAACATCACAAAATGACTTTAAAACACAATTAATACTAAACAGATATCTCGAATATCACATCGGCAATGTTTTTAAAATGCCTAAAAACATTACAACAGCAACAGACCCTAAAATAAAAATGCATACACGAAAATGTTCACAATGAATATTCCTTTTATAAGCAATACAGTCACAAACAAGATTCGTAAAGCCATTAAACAATTACACCTGACACTCAACATAACACAAAAACAAACGGATAAAACACTAACAGAGCTGTTAGTTTAAACTTCATTCTCACAAGCAACACTACATCAGAGAAAAAGTAGCAGGGCGAATGTGCAACGTCAAAAATTTGGTCTACTAAATCATTTTGGTCCAGCATGGCCAGGTGGTTAAGGCACTCAACTCTGCTGCATCCATAGAGGGGAATCGAACCGCTGCCTTTAACGTTGTAAATCTGTAGACTTACCCCTGTCCATGCGGGGGACTCTATTTTCTGTTTATGTGTTTTCAGTTAATCTTAAAACGTATTGTGATTGTATTGGTTTCATTTCTATATACATAATTTAAGTGATATATATCATACATTTGTATAGCTATATAGTTAGTATTATAACTATACTATAATATCAGAACAACAATGAAACAATAAAAATATTAAAACATTTTTAGACACACATTACGACAGACTAAAAAAATGGAACATTATAAGCAGTTTTATAATGTAACGAATATTCTAATATCAAACAGTTTTGTATGTTAACTCTGAAGAAGCCGCAAAGGCGAAAAGTTGGCTTAAATGAAAAATATATTCTTTTATATTTATCTGGAGTATAAAGATCGTTTTCTTCCTTAGTTTTATCAACAACACTTCCAATATCAGATATGGGTTTACATCAGGAGTGCTCTTTGGCGCTTGTGAACAAGAGTTGCATTTATGACTGAGAAATCTTTACCTGAAACAATTTTGCGGTCGATTTGGCCGACAGCGAAAGCGCAGAATTGTAGCAGAAAAAAACAACAAACGGAAACAGTACTATTGTGATTTTTACTGTAAAAAAGATACAATTGATTTGAAGCCTATTACTTGATGAGTCGATTTGTATTTTATGTAAGAACTTTCCACAATATATACAAAGAAGTTTCTCTGTTGGTTTCAGGGCACTGTTTAAATAAACTCTTGAGTTTATCACCAAAAATAAATGTTCAGACGAAAATGTATGAGCTCAAAACTTTTGTCTCCTTGAATATACAATATTAGCTAGTTTATTGTCCTACTGCTAAACAATCAATCTTTTTATGTTCAAATACTTTCTCAGCTACAAAAATAGGTTTTATTGATTTTTATTTCTCCATCAACTGTATGAAACTGTTATCAGAAAAAACTGCGTTTTGAGTGAAACTCTATATATAAAGCGGTTTTGTTTAATTGAGCCACTTTAATAATACTGTTTATTACTGAACTATTTCGGATATTGTGTACTTCCGTGTATGAGCGACACCGCTGCTGCTGCCTTGCTATGTATCGTGAGCTCATAAGAGATATGACGCAGGCTCAAAACCGTACCACACCGCGCAGTGCCCCAGTAGGCAGAGTGAGACGTTAGGTCTGTGCTTAGACGATTAGAAGCACTTTGTGAATACGTATGGAAAGAGACGCAACACGCTTGATAACTTTCCGGACGTCATTCTGCCTTATTTAACGTAAGTTCTTCCATTGGATTCCCACTAGTAACATTTTCGAGATAACTCAGGATATTTTTGTGTAACTAAAGATGGAATCTTTATTCAAGGTAGTGTCGTTTTTCTTTTTTCAGTATTTTTCCTTCTACCTGTAACAGGATAATAAGTAATACATGCGTGGTTAATTATTAGTGTACATGATTTCGTATATTAACCGATATTTTCGTTCGCATTGCGTTTTCAGGTGGTTTGTTGCGAAAGCCGACAGGAATTTCTTGATAAATGTTAAATATCACTCGCAAACGGAAGGCGGTTGTCGGTATTACTTTACGTTTCGAAATGCATATTGAAACTTTAGACGTACCTAGCTATTGTACATATTTATAAACAGCGAAAAAAAAAGTTTTTCTTTAACAAATACTCATAAGACGTCCTTTTATCTTGTCCTGGTATTTTTACATGCTGTTAGTATTACTGCCAAAAATAAATAAGTCGTTACTTTCCACCTTTACTGTCGTTAAAAACTGAGCAATAAATAAATATTTTTAGGCTTCTGAGTGTTAATTTTATGTTCGAAAACTTATTGACACAACATTAGTTTTTGTTTTAACTCAGTATTTTCATAACACTTCTCAGGCAAACATTGACATAACGTTTCTTGTCTCAGTGCTGACAAAAGGTGTAAATATTTGTGTATATTTTGAGGACAGCTGACCTATACACCTGAATAGGTTTATTTGAATGTTTTTAATCATAGAGTGATCTTAGATTAAATTGCATACATGCAGAAATGTATATGTAAGACTTTCGGTGAGTGTCTTTACTTGAAAAGAACTGGAAAAGAACATCTGTGATTTATTATTATAAATCTTAAGCCTTTTTTCAAAATTTAGTGTTATTATTCTCTCGAACTATAACATTTTAACAACTTTAGTATCTATTGTTATAACTCTTGGTATGACATCATAATCTCGTGCTTCTCGTGCTATAGAGTTCAAAGAGAAGCAATCACGGGACTTCATTCGTGACCTTCACATACCATGTAGAAGGTTATCAATGGACCTTTAGGACGTCAACTTCATATTTCTTTATCTCTTCTCTTGCTTCTCATAAGCTGTCCCTTGCCGAGCTGTTTTAATACAATTCTAGCTTGACGTGCCCTCTGGCATTTGAACCAAGACTAACTAGTGTTACCGTTACAACAATGTTCTGTGAAAACAAGCATCCTACTTAAACACGTAGTTCTTTTGATCACGATTTCGAGCACGTTCAGCTTTGAAAACAAACAACGAAATTTCATTCGAGGTGCTTAAAATGCAAACCAATAATATATTATGTTAAGCCTCACAATCTTAACAGAGTGATGACTTTTGCCGCCTACGCATCATACAAACCTACCACATAGTGTGAGTTGAACTATCTACAGAGGTAATAAGCCTTTATGCGTTGCTTTCATTCCACAACAAGTACACATATAGTAATATAAAATTTAGGCCAAGTCAAATAATCGCACGAACACATCGTGGGATCAGCATACGTATTTAAGAAGCAAACTGGTTTGGTCAGAAAACTACAGTTACTATGGGGTTGTAAACTAGCGTACAGTTGGTATAAAGTCAGAAAAAATACGTACAGTTTCTAAGACTTTCCAGAATATATATAAAGAAGTGTCCCTGTTGGTTTCAGGGCACTTTCTCAAAAAACTCTTGAGTTTATCACCAAACATAAATATTCAGATGAAAATGTATGAACTTTAAACATTTTTCTCCTTGAATACACTTGCGATGTTATGTGGCTTATAATTTAGAAAGATAAAAAATGTTGACATAGTCATTCTGTGGAATGTTACCAATGGAACGAATTGTCGACCAAAATAGAATATAATAAAACTTAAATAATACATTAAATATAAATGTTTTCATGCAATTTAATATATATATAAATATAAATAAATATATATGAAGAAAGCGTTTCAAACGTCACTTCCGCTATTCAGAGGCTGCTTCCAGGTTAACAGAACGTTGCGAAACTGAGGACGTAGATTAACGTTTTGGTAGACAACGCGTACCTACCACTGATTTCCTCAAAATTTCTTGGATTTAATTTTGAATAATAGATTTTATAACCATGGTTACAAGGTGTTATGACTCAGACCACAACATTGTGTCTGTTGGTTTGCGAAATGAATTTGTCTGAATAATGGAAGTAATTTTGAAACATCCAGCAAAACTTCACTTGGTTTATGAAATGAGACGTTATTTTTAGCATAACTTTTTCATTTAATTTGCTTCTTTGCAAATAACAAACACCTACGGGACATTTACAGTATGAGGTAACTGTAGAATTTTTAAAGAATGGATTTTTGCAGCTGCATTTCACTATTCTAGTGTTAATCGTAATAATTAATGTTGACGAATTTATAAATATCGCTATTCTTAGGTGGAAAATGATATAATAATTCAAGAAAAAATATCAGGCAGACAATAGCGTTGTCTATGTAGGGATGGCTTGAACTGTTCATCGAAATGATATTTTAAATATCTCCCATAGAGGTTATCAGAATTATATAACACTATATAGAGTTTCCTTTTAAAAAAATATCTATGTAATGGCTGACTCAAATTTTCTAGTAATGTCTGTAAATATAAAAGTAAAAAGTTTGAATATCTTGTTCTTCTTCGCTCTGTTTGTTTGTTTTTATCACGTGATAACCCAAAACAATGGTGTCAAGTGATTTCATTAAGGTGGCATTTCAAACGAAATATCCGCTTTTATAAATATTATTAATACCTAATAATTTATAAAATAATCACAGCTGTAGTGTAAACGATGTTACCATTAGCCCCTTGAAGTTAGCTATCTTACCGATATTTGATACTTCGATAGAAAGCTCAAAAACAGGATGAAAGAGGCATTACCAGCCAATAATAGATCAACAATAAACATAACAGTTGGAACCTTGTTAAAACTTAGGTATAAATACAGCCTTACTATATCTACCGAAACGGTTCGTTAAAAGAAAAGCCAAACAATGTAGAGATGATGCAAGTACTATTTCTACTATCTTGGAAAGATTGACGTGAGCTATTCTCACATTTACTTCCTTTTTAGAATTTGTTTTTTTTTACTTGTTTATATTGGCATAGCTAAAATACGTTATAGCCTAGAAAATATAAGTAGAAACATCTTATAGCTATTTTAATTAGACACAACACATATTCAAAATAGTTAATTATTATTATCGATTATTCATGAAGTAAGAGAAGGCAGAGTGACTAACAGTTAACTTATATCTATTTAACATTCTAATCTAGATGACATTTCCACTGGATTAACTTAAAACAGAATTCAAATAACAAAATACATTACAAACAAAGACATTAGTGAGCTGGACTGACTTCCAATGCTGAATGACTTTTCCGGTTGAGACATTACATAAAACTTAACAGGAAAAAACTAACTTCAGACGCAAATTATCAACCAGCGAAAGTGTACATCTAAAGCTTTGACCATCAGTTTTGTGACCTAGCAATTATACTGCCAAACTACCTCTACATCAAGTTGTATAAGGGGCAACATGGAATACCAAGTATCTAGGTAATGTTTTAAGTTGTACATATACAACAAACAAAAAAACTTCACATGTTGACAATAGACAGAGAAGATTTTGTTTTATTATTAATAGTAAGGTATGGGGTATGTTATAAACATAAAACATAAGATAATAATAATAAGGTAAGGGGTACGTTATAAACATACAACATAAGATAATGATAATAATAAGTTATGGGGTATGTTATAAACATAAAACAGTTAAGAGGAATATTTTTTAGCAAAGAATTTTAACTAAGCTCACTGTAATTTATTATTTTTTGTCGTATTTCTATTTTCATTAACTAAATTACATCTTGTGTTTGACAGGATACTAGTAGCTGAAATGAAAATGTATCAGAAAAGAAATTCTGATAGATGTTGAACATAATACAGGTGTTACACTATCACCACCACTTTTAGCATCATCAACGTAAAGTGACACAGACATTTGTTGCACGAAAGTTAGAAAGCTGCAAAATGAGGCCCAAAAAGTGGAAGTGGGGGGTTCTTAATAATGTTGGATTAATGTGCCTGTTGGTGTTAAATTCATGGTTCACGGTGCTAGCTTTAGAAGAAAGTAACATTTACGCATCTTACACAACATTTAATAAGAGTGTTAACTTTACACACGTGAGAGTGGATCCTCGATCTGGGCGTGTTTATGTGGGTGCAACTAATCGGTTGTATCAGTTCAACAGCTTTCTTGTCATGGAAGCTGAATTAGAAACAGGACCTGTAATGGACAACATTGATTGTCCCCCAATAGATTGTACTAACTTGAGAAAAATGGCAACGACTAACTTCAACAAAGTTCTAGTCATTGACAACAAAACTAGGATGTTGATTGTTTGTGGAAGTGTCCACCAGGGAGCATGTCGTCGTCATCATTTAACAAATATTTCGAATTTTGAAGATCTCGTTCCAATTCCTATAGCTGCCAACGATGCAAATTCTTCAACTTACGCGTTCATTGGCCCAGCTGGTTACCTGGATCATATTTCTCGGGTTCTCTATGTAGCCACCACCAACAGTTTCTTAGGGACCTACAGAGATATAATTCCAGCAATTACTAGTCGCAGTTTGGACGAAGACGCAGGCCGAATCTTTGGAATAATTGAAAAGTCTTTCTCTACCATAGCTCGTGTGGATATCAGCTTTCACCTTAGAGATTACTATTTAGTTAATTACATCTACGGATTTTTCTCAGAAAATTTTGTCTACTTTGCAACAGTCCAGAGAAAATCTCATTTGAGGGCGCTTGAGGAATGCGGTTACGTCACAAGGTTGGCACGAATTTGTATATCAGATGCTAGTTATAATACTTATACAGAATTAACATTACAGTGTATTGGAAAAGATGGTATCGATTACAATCTTCTCCAAGATGCTAGCGTTGTTGCAGCAGAGGCTAACCTAGCCGAAACTCTTCAAATTCCTAGAGGCAGTGATGTTTTAGTCGGTATATTCGCCCAGAGTGTTACTGACCACACTTCTAGACCAGCTCGAAGGTCAGCCATGTGCATATTTTCGCTGGAAGCAATTGATAAGCGTTTTATTGAAAATATTCGAATGTGTTATAATGGGAGTGTGACCACTCGTAACATGGATTACATCGCTGGAAGCATCAAGGACTGCCCAAAACCAGGAGTAAGTATATTCTTGTATTACATACCCAGAACCGAAGTAAGAAGTAAATATATTTTTCCGTTGCACGGTGTTCTTATTCTGACTTCTAAATTGTTATTAACTGTGTAAACTATCACCATAGATACAGACGAAAATCTACTTACAATTCTTAATATTAACGGATGAAATTTGGGCTAAAATCTGATGCCGATTTTTAATATTAACATATGAGGTCGCATGAAAACATTCTATTTTTATTACAGCTAAAGTAGCGCTAATGATGTTAAACGATTGTATATATAAATAGATATAAGTTAAGAACAAACTTGGTTTTCTTCGAGATTATTGTGGACTCAATATAGTTTCTTGAAATGCAATACTTTTTTACATTTTTGGATTGCTAAGGTAGTGCACTGGGAATACTAGTATTAATACCTATGGTCCCAAAACAATAATATTACACCATTTTAAAACATGTACATCCATAGTGTGTCCAAATATATATATATATTTCTTATGGAAATTACACATTTTCGTGGATAACGTAATTCATAGTGATCGTGTTAACTAAGATGTTCTAATGTTGCCTAAAGCTGAGGTACGATCTATTCATAGTGATCGTGTTAACTAAGATGTTCTAATGTTGCCTAAAGCTGAGGTACGATCTAAGATTTTTGCAGCAGGCTAAATAACGATATCATACCAATAAACGCACGAAAAAAGAATTCAATCTAGAAATTTAAAATCCATCCGCCGACCCCTTGCAACTAGAATGTTGTCTCTGTTGCTTGTTTCCATAACTACACCCATTTGTTGTTTATTTTTTAAATGTGCGCTGAGCTACACGAGTGCTATCTGCGCTAGTTATTCCTAATTCAACAGTGTAACACCGCTAACTCTTGAGCTACTCTTTTAACAACGAATAACGGGATTAATCGTTACATAACGCTCCACAATTGAAAGGGCGAGCATGGTTGGTATGACGGGGATTCGAACCCGTTACCCTCAGATTACGAGTCGAGTGTTCTAACTACCTTGCCATGTTGGGCCCAAGTTGTTATTACCATACATATATTTTACCTGAAAGTACAAAGAATTTTTTTCATGATTTTAAGCAAACGCGCGGAAAACACATGATGTAGCCTAATTAACAAAACAAATAACAAACTGAGGTAATATTAAAACTTAATGCTGTTAGAGCTGGCCTATTAAAACCAAATAAAAACGCGTATTGCGGGCTATCGGCTATATTTCGCATTACTAGACATACAAACTTAACAGTACATGAATAATGGTTATTGTCTCGTGTTTTTGGTCTTAATTGTTTATGAATTTTTTGTTTGGAAATATTTTGTCTTAAAAACGATCCCCCACCACTCCTTGAATAGTATGTACCGTGTTTCTCTGAAAATAAGACAGGGCTTATATTAATTTTCACTCCAAAATATGACACTAGGGCTTATTTTCGGGGGATGTCTTATTTTAATATATTAAAAAAATGAAGTTACAAAGTAAAACTATTAAACTAACTATTTAAAATAAACTATTATTAAACTATTAAACTAACTGATTAATACTTAAACAAAATAATTAACTAACTATTAAACTAATTAATAAATTAATTTTTTTTATTTCTTTCCTCTTCCTGCCACTCTTAACTAGGGCTTATTTTAAGGGTAGAGCTTATATTAAAACTATCCCCAAAAATCACACTAGGTCTTATTATCGGAGAAACACGGTAGTACCTCACCTTGAATAGTATGTAGTACCTCACCTCTCCCTCACACAGTCATCATTACGCGTTTCTTAACCATTGTGTGACTAAGCGACAGGTTGTTTCTCTCCCACTTGAGGTTAGGTTTTCACAAGTTAACTGGTGGTATAAGGTGGGTCTCTTCGCGGAAGTAAAGTTTTTTACTACTCATTATTCCTACTAAACATGGGCCGGGCGTGGCCTATTGGTTAGCGTGCGTGGACTGTGAATCTTACGAGTTTTTTTTATTCGTGTGGACATTACTGCTTTGCTTTTCAGGCTCTTCGGTGCACCAAAAGAGTGACTGTCAGATACAGTTACTTAGAATAACAAGAGTTGATGGTAAATGCTTTAGCAAGCTTCCTTCTTTCTAGTTTATCAACTCGATATTAGGAAAAGATTTGAGCAAATAGCTTTTCGTCTAGCTTTGTTTGACAACTCTGAAGTAAACGTGTTGAAACATGTTTTGGCATTTAGATTTAAAGTATTGTCAAGTAAAATATTTTCAACGATTGGTTTATCGTAAAAGCTTTATACCTAAAATATACTTAACTATCTATCACTATTTCACAACAGAAATATTTCAATCACTATACCATTGCTGTATTTATGTTAAATAATTTAATATCATATAACAAACGGGCAACGTGTTTTCTAAGTTGCTTATCAATATTTAAACGAGAAGGCTAGTCTGTAAACTCTTGTTATTTGTGACTACAGCGTATTTATTATGAAATGTATGAAGGGTTTGAGTTTTCATGTTAAAACCTGAAGAGAGTATTCGTAAAACCACTCACCGTTAATCTTAGTAAATTCCGTAAGAACTTTGGAAGACACAAATGAAGACTTTTCCGCATGAATTAATGGAAAGGGGGTCAAAGGCCGACTAGACAGGACACCTGTCTTAACCGCGTGCACCACTCTACATTAGTGTGCCGTCTGTCAGTCAGTCGGTTGACACTAAAATGACGTGACATAAGGAATGCTTAACGGCGCAGTTTGTAGTGTCTTGACGTCAGTAAAATATGCGCATGCCATGTACCACAAGAAGAATTAAGCACTTTGTAGACTACAACAAATTATTGTTTCTTACTCTTAATTTTGGTTTTATTTACTCCTGAAACAAAACACTTTCAGGAACCCTGAGGAAGTATTAATACGTAGGTTGACTCAGTGTTACCTACATTTTAATCGGTATTTCGAAATAAGACAGACATGCTTCACTCCTCACGTTGCACAAATAACAACATCATGATTGGTGAATGTGTTATCTAAAGAGAAGTTGTATTACTTTTATTTGGGGAGCTTATGTGTATATTGAAAAGTGAACAACTTGTGAAGAAAAGAAAGTGTAACTTAATGTCTGAAGCTATTTTAAAACATCTTTTTTAGACTCCAATGTCAAAAACAAAACTCGTGAGAGTTAAATATGTTGGATATTGAGAAGAATGAAATTTATCATTGTACAAAGGTATCTGTAGAAGTCCTCCATACTTTGCGATAGGGGTACACCATTCTTCAAATTCAGCCTGTATTTGCAGATCTCAAGTGCGGAAGAGAAACAAAAATTAAGAGCAGATGTAGATCCTCAAGTGAACTACGTCAAACATAATTATCATTTATCGGAGGTAACTTTTTTACAGAGATACATTTTCCTCTTTTCACACAGTACCATGCAGTTTATCTGTCGAATGATAGTGGTATTATTACCATCGATTTAAGTATATACGGTATTCACTCTACGTGATGCTATGTTTTTGATACTGTAAGTTAAGACTTGCGTGCACCACACTTACGCTGATACTGTAAAGGAAGCCTTGTGTACTAGAACTACAATGTTATGTTGATCTCGCGTGTGGTGGAATCGTGTTAAATATGCTCTACTAATTCTATAATTAGATAAGGCGTACTGTAGCGGGGATGATTTCGCTCAACGCTTCGAAAAATAATTCTTCATTGCCTTCAAAAGGTGTAATAAATAAATTAAAATTAATTATAATTTTTTTCCGGATATAGTAGGATTTTATTTTTTCCTTTATTAAATAGTTTTAGTTTGGCTTAGAGAATGATTGGTTTTGTTTTCAATTTCGCGCAAAGCTACACGAGGGCTATCTGTGTTAGCCGTCCATAATTTTGCAGTGTACGACTAGAGGGAAGGCAACTAGTCATCACCACCCACCGCCAACTCTTGGGCTATTCTTTTACCAACGAATAATGGGACTGACCGTTACATTATAACGCCCCCACGGCTGAAAGGGCGAGCATGTTTGGTATGACGGGAATTCGAACCCGCGGATTACAAGTCGAATGCCTTAACCACTTTACACTTGCTGGGCCCACAGTGGGTGAGACACCTGAGATGGACCAACAGGTCCCTTGTTATCCCTATCCCTTATACTCTGTTAAATAACTATAATTAATTTAATTTTTTTACCAGATGTAATAGGAAAGTCATTGAACTCAATTGAGAAACTAATGAAAAATGTCATGCGCCCTCCAGCATGATCACAGTCAATAAAAAAGTGTAGCAGTGTTTCCTTATAGAAGAAGGTTATTAAATAGAAGGAGTTTATATTACATCGTCGAGAGAAATTATTTATTTTTATGTAGGAAATAATACAGTCAATTAAAGTAAGAACACAGTCAGTGAATGACCGCACCATTTATTTGTTGTGTGGAATATTAAAGTAAAAACAAAATCGTATATGCTTGCTTTATGCTGGCCAGAGTTTATGCTGTTAGGAACATTTTTTTTCGTGTGCCAGTTAATTTACAAACCTGAAAATCAACCTCTTACAGTGCACTAAAAATGCCGTTAAGTAAACTGTGTAAGTTTGCTTAACAGGCTGCCACCTACCAACAAAAACCTTAAAATAAGGCCAGTGATCGCTTAAGATGCCACTAGATGAACCTAAAAATATATTTCAAAGTGATTCAAAGAATGTTTCCAGTGAGTCCTCGTTTTATGGTAATGTTGTCACTTTGATAACACAGGTGTGACTGGGTGTACTTCGTTGCCTTATTGATATTCCAAGAAGAATCAGATGTATAGTATTTTTGCACCCATTATATAAGGCAAGGAAGCCAGTATGGTGCCACACAGGTTTTGCAACGTTAAGATGACACAGTGTACGCTGGAATATAAACCTGACTAACAAAAAATGGTGAGAGAGAGTTTTACAAAGAAAATCTTTTTCATTATTTGCTTGGATGTGGACCGGCCATGACCTAATGTTAGCATGTTCGTACTTCGTATTCACTTCTAGTTTCAAGCCTATAATAAAATACTTCAAAAGAATATGGTTGAAAAACAATCTGAAGTATAGCGTGATTTTTATTACAATTATCAGGGCTGTTGTTTTCAGTACATAAGAGTTTGTAGTTTAAAATCGTTAAAGAAAACTCTTTACATGTTGTTAATAGTGTAAGGAGGATTAGGTGTACCTTAAACTGCTTTTTGTTAGTGCAAATGTTATTACATACAAGTCGTTTTATGTTGCTACTATAGTCGTTATGTAGTCTAATAAACATAGTTATATTGCTATGATAATCTTTATCAGGTGTAGTAAACATTGTTATGTTGTTGCTATGATCGTTATTAGGTGTAGTAAACATTGTTATGTTGTTGCTATGATCGTTATTAGGTGTAGTAAACATTGTTATGTTGTTGCTATGATCGTTATTAGGTGTAGTAAACATTGTTATGTTGTTGCTATGATCGTTATTAGGTGTAGTAAACATTGTTATGTTGTTGCTATGATCGTTATTAGGTGTAGTAAACATTGTTATGTTGTTGCTATGATCGTTATTAGGTGTAGTAAACATTGTTATGTTGTTGCTATGATCGTTATTAGGTGTAGTACACGTTGTTATGTTGATACCATAATCATTATTAGGTTTAATACACATTATTATGGTTGATACCATAATCATTATTAGGTGTAATACACGTTGTTATGTTGATACTATAATCATTATTAGGTTTAATACACATTATTATGGTTGATACCATAATCATTATTAGGTGTAATACACATTATTATGGTTGATACTATAATCATTATTAGGTGTAATACACATTATTATGGTTGATACTATAATCATTATTAGGTGACGCATATTATAATGATGATAGTTTAAATGTAACTGCTGTTCGTCACATTGTAATGCTGATAGTTTAAGCGTACCTTGTAATGTGTTGTTGAAACTATCAGTACAACCTGAGTACATTACATAATATTACATTTAATGGCTGCTGCAGTTGTTGATGAGGGATGTAGAAAAATCTGCTTATAACTATGACCTTGAAATTAGCGTGGTAATTTTATTAGTTTCCATCAAAATATTTATTGACAGGGTTGCAACACAAATTTTAACGAATGAAATGAGTAAAGTCATCAAGAATATGTTAATAGGTTTAGTAGTAACATTAAAATAGTTATATTAAATTTTGCCCTTTTATATACTTGATCGCGAAATTTGTGTAAACAGAATGATTGCACTACGTTCACGCAAGTCTTGTGAGAGTTATGGAGAAAGAGGTTATTTAATGTAACTGTCGTAGTAGTTCTTGTTGGAGTCCCGGCATGACCAGGTGGTTAAAGTATTCGACTCGTGATCTGAGGGTTGCGGGTTCGAATCACCGTCACACCAAACGTGCTTTCCCTTTCAGCCGTTGGGGCGTTATAATGTGACGTTCAATCCCACTATTCGTTGATAAAATAGTAGCCCAAGAGTTGGCGATGAGTGGTGATGACTAGCTGCCTTCTCTCTAATCTTACACTGTAAAATTAGGGACGGCCAGCGCAGATAACCCTGGAGTAGCTTTGCGCGAAATTTCAAACAAACCAGTTCTTCTTGGATATCGACCTAAACTAGCAGAACTATTACCGCAGTATAAATACTCAATTTGGGTTAGAGTATTTAACATGTCGACTTTATTCTTTTAATTATTGCTAAATTAATATTATTATAATGATTTTCCTACATTATTAGTTTAGTACAGGGATTGAAGATTAAACTAAGCCTCCTAGAAGGGCCGAAACTCGTGAGTTTTTTGTTTTAGCGGCCAAAAATGTTTTTAACAGCAAATAAACCTAACTGATGAATTCTTCATTCTAATCATTATAAGTAGTATAGTTTGAACACTATATTTAATTAACTATAGGCATTACTAGATATGTTTTTAATTCAGAGCTATGTTGTGAGGTTGCTAGGTTGCTTTGATGAAAATATTATAATAATTATTAGATAAATGTTTGACCTAAAATGTTTACATGGAGTGAATAATTTAATTAATAATTAATAAATGCTTACATTTATTTTTAGAAACGGGACAAAGTACTTGACTTTTGTAGAGAAGCCCTGAAAATCAACGGTTCGGTACTCTTGGCGAGAACCGCCGTTATTGTAAACGCCAATGCCACATACAGTGCAATAACTACCACTGTAATAGCTCGTCACACAGTAGCGTTTGTGGGAACCAGTGATGGCCACCTCAAAAAGGTGAGAACTTATAAAAACAAGTGCTAACAAATTCATATTTGCATAAGTATGACGTTCATCATTCAGTATTCAGTTGCTTTTTTATATTTCTGAAGTATGTTTTCGGTTTTCGAAAGGAGACTATTACTAAATCTCTTCCTGTTTGTTCGTGGCAGTGTAACTACTAAATAATTGATTACAAAAGTGATTTATGGTCATTTTGTGAGTTAACTGTTTTATGTTAGTTTACTTCAAGTCAGGGAGTGTCAGTGGGATACAACAGACCAGGCCAACTCCTCCTTCAATCTCGGAAAAGAACCCCAGAAGGCAGTTACTATAAGACATTTATAGTTATGCTGGATTAACATGTATATAAATGCGACGTGTGCTATAGCGTAGGGTTTCTAGTTGAATTAGAAGGCCCACGTGATGTCTGCCTTTTTTGTCCCAGGCCTTTAGGGACTGATGTTTCTGCCAGATATATTCTATTCTACAGTTTATTCTTGATGACGAGAAACCCGCTTGAAATAAAAATGCATCTCGGAACAGCTGGTATGGGTATTAACACTTATATTCATAAGCAGAGAATTGGAATGTGACCGTTGACGGACACGTCTTAGGGACGAGAGTATAAACGGGTACGAGATTGTAGGTGGCGTTGCAGGTGGATGTTAGGTTATTAATTAGTATTGGTATAAAAGTGCTCATTTATATTGGTTTAATTTTGGTTTTAGTTGCAGTATAAGTAGGGCTTCTTTGATTTTGCGTTTGTTTATATTTGTTTCCCTACATAGTATCTGGGTGTGTCTTCTATGGTTATGTTGTGTTCATTTGATTTCTAGTGTTCAAAAACGTATGAAGGTATTATTGTTTTGTGTGTGGGTGTGTGTGTTCTTTGAATCTAGTTTCCATTTTCCAGCTTGTTTCTCCAATATATTTTCAAAATATATTTTTCTTATTTCTAATAACATATTTACTTTTACACCATTAAAATAATAGTATTCTGCAAAGTAAATTATATGTAAATATATAAGAGCTAATTTTACATAATTAATACTGTAATAATAGGGCTGTCATTATGAATTTTAATTATATGTATCTTGAACTTTTAGGCACGTAAATATATTTTAACCTTAAGTAGTTTATATTAATCTTGTTCATTTTTAGCTGTGAAATATTTTAAACTTCTATAATAGTATAAAAGATAGTGATTTATTGTCTTGAAAAACATATGGTTTGATAAGTACCAAACGAAACTAGCAGTTCTACTAATATCACACGTAACTTATCTTCAATGTATAAGTAATACATAACATGGTTATAACATTAGCATTAAATTTTTATGCATGTAATTTTAACGTATTGATCCGTAAACTTAATAGATGGTTGTAGTTTGTATTTCTGCATATCTATAATCAAATCACTGGTATTTTGTTGGTCACTTATTAGTGGAATATGAGATCAACTTTAGTTATCTTCTCGGAGAATATGTTTCTATACACAAGCCCTATCGTTGAACCACTGCCAAAACGTTAGCGCAACCCTTTACCGACTGTATCTAGTTAATTAATGGGGGGGATGCAAGAATCGCTACTGTGTTGTCAAGTGTATAGATAAAAACGTTCCTTCCGAAAGTACTTACTGTAAGAGTGAAGACTTATCGTCTTGACTACCACGTGCAAGTAAGAAACCCTTTATCAGGATAAAACTAAGTGGAAACAAAACATTGTGGTGCCTATTTGAGATAATTAAAGGATGCGAAGTAAACGGCTAGAATGTAAATTTCAGTGTTGGAGAAAACAAATTTTACTCTGACCACTTTTCAGTCAAAAGTTGCCGAGTAAATTTACTTTTGTCCAGTTTCATTATTACTCTGTGTAATATCTGCACGAAGTGTGAACATGACACATGTTAATGTGTTGCATCGTGAGCAGGTTTTATCAAGTTGAATAAGGAAACAAGCAACAACATGAATGTAAAAAGGAGGCCAAGTTTCCACACTTTTTTCATGTTTTTCTTGCCTATCTTTGTATTACATCTTTATATGACTTGACTTTTTTTATATAGCATCTTTATATGATTAACTCTTTCATTCTAACGTGGCTACTCTTTTATATATAGATTGTTTTAATTACGTTTATGTAGCTCAACTAGATAACACATACTTTAGTATGATGTAAAACTATTTCAGCAATTAAATATATCAGTTAAATAACTACAACAGCCTGACATTCTTATTATATTACGTAGAACATTTTACCCGACTTCCTATAGCAATAGGCAGTTTACTGAAGAGTAATGTAAAATAACTTAAAAATAAATACACGGATTATGATGTGATCAAGTTTGATTTATTGTCTGTCACATTAAATGCAGTCAAATTTGTGTTTAAATGTATTAATACAGATAACTCTACTCTCCATTTGACTAGAAATAAAAGAAAACAACATGACCAGGTGGTTAGGACGCTCGACTCATAATCTGAGGCTCGCAGGTTTGAATCCCCGTCATACCATTCATCCTTGCCCTTTCAGCCGTGGGGGCGTTATAAGTGATGGTCAATTCCACTATTCGTTGGTAAAAGAGTAGCTCAAGAGCTGGCGGAGAATGGTGATGACTATACACTTTCCCTCTTCCTACGCTGCTAAATTAGGAACGCCTAGTGCAGATATATCTCGTGCAGCTGTGTGCGGAATTCAAAAACAAAAAAACAAAAGAAAACAAAGCATGCATGTTTTTCCTATTTGATTTACAAACGTTCATGGGGCATTTAAAGCAAATTACGCTGATTTTCTTGATTTCTGTACGCTTTAAGTGCCCTAGATTATGCCAGTTATTCAAGAGATACTGTCAGGCATCGAATGTCTACCATGTTGTAATTATGAAATACATTTTACCGGGGTATAGATTACCACTATAGAGCATTTTACTCATCAGTAGTGTACAAAATGAAAATGTTTACTTCAATATCACAATGCTGCGATTTTCTTCTGAATTTTGTGGTGATATCATGCAGTGTGATACTGTGATTTTTTTCCTAAAACTACAAATATGTTATACAGCTTGCATTGCGAGATTTACGTTTTTTGATAAATAATTATATTCATTTTTGAAGTTTTGTTTTCCAGTCATTGGATTTTTGAAATTGGTGTTTGTGAACGCAGAGTTCAATTAGTATAGCATTATTATGAAAAGTTGTTGAATTGTTATATCAGCTGATTTTGACTTGTGTTATGTATGCATATTGTGTATTATCAATAAATAAATATAAAATTATTGTTGATGTATGTGGGGGAGGGGCTTATAGGTGCTCCTCAGCAGTAATGAAACAGCTGAAGAATTTGAGGAAGTTGTAGTCGATGCTGGAAATCCCATCATTGCAGACATCCATCTAGATACCAGTAGGAGATTCATTTATGTTGCTTCTCCTTACACAGTAAGTTTGTGCAGTTTCGACCATTATAGGCAGTGGCGTATTTAGGTATTAGCTAGAGGGGACGCAACCCCAGGGCCATGGTCTTAATGGAGGCCCATTCATAATTTTATTCTATGTGAAATTGCATGGGATGTAGGGCTCACAAAACAGTATTAGTCCCTGGGCCCACATAACCTTAAATACGCCACTGATTATAGGTGTATCCGTAAATTGTATGTTGAAAGAGCACCTCAGTGGCTCGCCATCTGGTGAGAAATCAGAAAGATTGTTGTATAGGAAATAATATGTAATTATTTTAGTTATAGACCTGTAAAAATGGTTACTTTGTGTTCTTCTTCAGGTAAAATAGGACGACTTTTTATCTACAGTTTAGTAACTAGTTGAATGAGTTTAATGCTCCTAAGGGACAGTCACTTCAGTTTAATTCTCTAAAATGAACTGTATTAAACCTACCATTAATATACTGCTGTATTTTAACTCGTTTTAGTTGGTATATCAGGTGTGACAAATAAATAAGATGTCAGATAAACCAGTATAACATGACGTCGCCAAAGAACAACCTTAAATTTTAAGTTAAAAACAGGTGTGAATTTCATGTTGAAACAAGTTGACCAACTTAATGGATCTCCTATTATAACACGAAACCTAAACTGTACAAAACAAAATGTTTTATAGCTTTGGATCATATCGACGGTAAATTTTGTACGAAAAACATAACATTACATCTTTTTGCATGTGTATAGTTATAATAGAAAAGAAGTGTGACTAAATGATTTAAATACTAACAGTTTTACCGTACAAACATAAATATGTGTCACAAGTGAATAATACAAAACATTGTGTGGTCTGTATCTATACACACACATATATTAAAACTATTTTGAGAATGCAGTTCAGCGAGTCACATGACAAACAGCGAATATAATGCCACAGTGTGTCGGAAATATATTATAATATTGTTACCTAGATAGTGTGATATTATTATAAATATATTGCTTTCTAATGTAACAGCCTTTTTCCAGTACAAAATATCGAAATACTTATAACATACAGATGAGTTCAAATGGAAAACTTAGAACTGTCAAGATAGGAAGATTCCAGCCTTAACTTCCGCCGTATATAGTACTCTGCAAAACTGTTAGGACAAAGTCAAAAATTATATTTCAAGTAATTTTTAAAAAAAACAATAGAAGTTAAGTCACACGTGAATTTAAAAAAAAAAATGTTACTAATCTCCATATTTATACAACAGAAACTTAGTGGAAGTGTTTGAGTTCAGGAAACAATTAATATTTTGTGTGTCCCTCTTTGCCTTAAATAACTGCAAACAGTCTTTCAGGTAATGTTGCAACATATTTAATCAAAACGTCCTTTAGAAGTTTACTTCAAATGTTTCTAATATAAAGTTTCTCTGGAAGTAACTTTTGATTGGTCAAATCCAGAATTTGCTCGATAGGATTGAGATCAGGTCTCTCTGGAAGCCACTGCATGATTTGAATGACTCCAACAGTTTATTTCTTAGCTAAGTCATTTCTACATAGGTTGGATGAGAGTTTGGGATAATTATCTTCTTGGATAATTAGAATCCTTTACTAATATTACGCAAACCACTGAGTATGCCATGATGGATCAGTGCCTGATGGTACTTTAGCTGGGCCATTATTTCATCTATATTGTAAATATCTCCTGTCACCTCAGCAGAAGGACACCCCCAATCCATCACACTGCCTCCACCATGCTTCATGGTAGGTGCTGTTGTAACAGATTTATTCCCGTACCTTCATTTTAGTACCTACGCTTGTTTCTTGAATTTTTTGCATGTGACGTATATTCTTGACTATGTCTTGCGCAAGTCCCACATGTTCTCGGAATTTGTAGAAAGTAAGAATCAATAATAATTGTTTTACGAAATCGCGATAAAATATTGTTGAAATTTCTAAAAACTCTGTTAGCCGAGAGATAAAAGAAGAATATAATTGGTCAGCTACAGTCAGTGTGCTCTAGGTCTTGGAATCTATAATTGTTATTAACGCATAATCATAGGCGTTAATAACAATTATAGATTAGGAAAACTACAGAATTTGACCAAGAACATTTACAGATTTCGAACATCTGAAACCGTTTAACTTCAGTGAATTAACTTCGGACGTTAGTATTTCTACTAGGACATTAAATATCTATAGAATTCTTTGGGTGTTCTACCTCTTCCTTTTCTAATTTCAAATGTAATTGTTTTGATCTCACAATCTATGATGTACTTGATATTGTTTGGGGAGCAATTTAAGTCTGCAACAATATGTTGGTGAGTCCAAACAGCATCACATAAAGCTTTTATATAAACTCTCTGTTCTACTGACAATTCTTTGTACTTTTTGGATTGTGGCATGAAACAAAACTTGATATAGAGTGTTAAACACTGTTTTTATCTAGGTTTATCTGTGGAGTGCTATTAAATTGATTTCTTCTAGCATATACCAGTACCATATGCTAACTTTTTTCTATATAATTAAGACATCGCATGGGTTACCATGACAGTTATTTCAGACCCTAAATTATCAGTGTGTTTATTAAAGCAGAACCTTTATGTAAATTCCTTGGTACAAGTATATGGGAATTCTAAAAAATGATAAGTATTCTCGCCTTGGCTGATTCAGTTGTTAACAGGGATCAGTGAAGCATTACTATAGTGTTGAAATTTACATTTTGTAATGGCATGATAGAATTAGCTCAATAAAATGGAACGAATGGCATACTATTCTCTTGTCCTAACATCTTTAGACAGTACTGTAACTCAAGTAGCTGTAAAGTTTAAACGTTTTGATGCAATTTATCACGAAGATATACCGACCAAGTCGCTTATCGATTACTATGTGATTGATTGTTGAAACGAACGCTGATAAACCGTCGTTTTCGTATATTTGGTAGATTATGGACAGCTGACTGGAGGCGCTGTGTGCATTGAACATGACAACATTACAACAGAACCATTTGCAACAGAAATTACGCTCTAAAGCTATTGATAAAGATTCAGTGTCAGATAGAGCATGACTGTACAATGTGATGAAACTCTAAAATCGTTTTAGCATATATATATATATATGTCGTGACATACATACTAATATTCTTGAATTTTGTATTACCAACAGGTGACTAAAGTGGTGATTCAAAGGTGTCAACAGTACAATACGTGCGAAGGGTGCTTACAGGCTAGAAATCCCTATTGTGGATGGTGTTCCTTACAAAGAAGGTTCGTTTTTTTATCCTAATTATTCGCTAGTATTTTAGTATAATTAACTTATTAAAAGATATTCTACATAACTGATTTGAAAGAAACCCAACTCTTTGCCAATTTTTTTAATTATTGATTTTCTTTCTGTTATTACAATAAATATGCCTAAGCCTGTTCTCCAATGGATCGGCGGTAAGTTTAAAGACTTAGTGTTAAAATTTGTTGTTCAGTTCTCAGTGATGGACATATCGCAGATAGCCTAATATGTAGCTTTGTGCTAAAACAGATAAATCAGTGCTTCTAAGTCTTGTTTATTAAAAAAGAAAAGATAAACCTGGACAAAAGTACAAATATTTAGTTATATTCTCAACCTTCAAAACTAGTTTGAACTTGCATTCTTAAGTTTGTTTGCTTATTTTACAAAGTTAAGGGAAAGCTGTGTAGCTGTCCCTAATTTTAAATTGATAGAAGGAAGTTAGCTAGTTAGTCAACAGCATTCATCGACAACCGTTAGGCTGCTCTTAGAGATTTTAACGTTTCTTTTATAGTACACCTACGATCATACATTGCGCAATGCATTTTACCTCCCTTAAAACTTTATGATGTCACTACTTACAACAGCATAATAAAATTATGCCTAGAAAGTAATAGAAGCGGAGGAATTAATTACTTTAGTTGCGTGTTGAACGAAGAGATCGTCTGCAAGAGAATAACTTATCCTAGAGTACGTTCAGACAACATAATGTAGGCCTTACTTACACGAGTCAGGTTTTCCTTAAGTTTTAGTTTTTGAAAATTTATGCTGCTCATTAGAAGTGTATTCATATTTTATTATGTCTTATCAATTTTACATCAATCATAAGTTTAAAATAATACTGTCACAAAATGGAAACAAATGAATCATTATATTAATGAATTGTCACTTTGCCCGCGCCCATTTTTCACGTCTAATTTAAATTCAGTTTCAAATTTCTTTGAGATCTTTTGTACCAGTTTAACTTGAAGATGCTAGAGGGGACAAGATTCTAGATAAACCTAGTGAAACCATATGTTTGTTTATAATTAAGTATAAACCAACACAGTGTGCTATCTATGCTTTGTCCACCACAAGATACGAGACCCAGTTTCCACAGTTGTAATTCTGCAGACATACTACTGTACCACTGGGGAGCAAAGCATTATAAGTTACGCAAATAATAACTCTTGTTTGTTTTTGAATTTCGCGCAAAGCTACACAAGGGCTATCTGCACTAGCCGTCCCTAATTTAGCAGTGTACGACTAGATGGAAGGCAGCTAGTCATCACCACTAACCACGAACTCTTGGGCTACTCTTTTACCAACGAATAGTGAAATTGACCGCCACATTATGACGCCCCCACAGCTGAAAGAGCGGGCATGTTTGGTGTGACGGAGATAATAATAATTCTTCTACTCATTCAACAACTCTAAATATTTATTTCTTTTTGTAGCCCTTTCTTTCTCATTATAGTTTATTGTTTACTATTATCATTTTTTAATTTTTTCTTTGTATTATTTTGCTTTACTTTGCCTGATTTTGGTGTTTTCATTACTGTTGTTTCACGCTTTATTTTAGTTTTTGCTGTTCTTGTTATTATTTTTATATTATTCTTTGTGCAAAAACAAAACAAAAACTAACAATTCTTAAAAGTACCATTTAAACAAAAACAATAAAATACGTTACAGAATTCCATTATTTGAAGATATAGATCATTCTAAATGTTAAACTGTTATTTACGGCGAAGAATAGAATTATAACCCTTGTGATATTTTTTTTCTCCTCGGAACGTTTCGTTTTCAGATTGGATCAAAGTAATTCGTCCATCTACCATATAGTTTTATGTACAGACGGATTTATAAATGTCTAAGTAACACTCTCTTCCGCTCATTGTTGATAAAGAAATATTGAATTACAACCACGTAACTAAGGAACGATATCTTTCTCCATATTATAAAATTACATTTTGACGCATGCATATATTATTTTTGATAACACTATGTAACACAAATTTTTTCCAGGATTGTATGTGTTATTTCTTAATTGCTTACGTTGTAAAAGTACAGAAAATGGCCATTATTCCCTTCAAACTTTGCTTTTGTGATCTGGATAATGAAATTTAGAAATTAACCTAGTTTCTATGTAAAAACGGGCAAATGTGCACATTTTCTTTTACGTAAGGTCTAAATAAAACAACACACGAATGAAAATTTACATGTATTTATACTAAAGTTATACAAAAATGTTTAAAAGTGAGTAGTTTTTCGAGATTTGCGACAGTAATGTAAATCACTTTCACGTATCAGCCCCCAAATATAGTCTATCATGTTTTCGTTATACGCTCCCAAGTCACAAAAGCAAAGTTTGAAGAGAAAAATAGGTCTTTTCCATTTACTTTAGGCATAAGCAACTGGAAAATAACACTTTCTGCCCAGGAGCAAGAAAAAGTAAAAATTTTGTTACGTAGTGTAATTTGTAGTCATAATCCGGTTACGTTTGTCTTTTGCTTTTCATGTGTAGGTGTACAGTGGAAATTGAATGCCAGAATGCAACAATAACGTTGGAACGCTCAACACGGTGGCTGTCTTTAGACACAGAGAAATGTATTGACGTTCAGTCTGTGAAGCCAGAAGAAATTCCTATCGATGCTATGATTGAGGTGAGAAATCACCCCAAGTAATTTTACAAGAAGACAAAAAGTCATACGTGTAATTACAGAATGTGCAGTCATGAGTTTTTTTGTTTGTATTTTGAAGTTATTAGGACCGTACGTAGAATGTTTGAAAGGTAAGTTCTAATTTTTAAAAATCAAAAGCCAACATATCTTGTGCGAAGTGCAGTCGACATGCAAAGCGTACAAATGCTACGGAGGTCTAAAAGCATGACTCCGAGAAAATATGTAAACAAAGTGGGAGCTATGAGATTAAATCTGAAAGCAATTTTGCATGAAATATAGCTTAAATAACTACATGGCTGTCACGTAAACTTCACAAACATCCAATTAAATGTCAACAAACCATCATTCACGTGTAATAACGTATGAGAAGCTATATTTAAATTAGTGTAAATATGTATGTTTCATTATAGTAAAGTACTACACTATCTACATAGAGAGTGGATATTAATTTTTAAGTTATATTAGTAATTTAGACAACTCTGTACAACAGTAGTATGTTAGCTATTTAAACCACTGACTATCACATACATATATATGGCCTCCTGAAATAACATGTTGGTGTGGCCAACATAGTTTTGGGGAACTTTTCCATAAATAACTTGCATGCGATTTCTTGATACAACTGTGATAACCACTAGTGTAGCGAACATATGTGTATACATGTTTAACATATTTTAATTAATATTTTGTTTAAAAACAAGTGAACTTTGTTACTGTTTGTTTATTGTTAAAGTTTATTGACAACAAGCCACAGACACCTACTGTAAAGAATCACGCTTACATAATGTGACAGTAGGGCTTCTTCGACTTCCATTTGCAAAGTGTAAACATAAGCCATTGCATGCAAACATTTCAAGCCACAAAATAATAAAGTTTTATTGGAAGGAAACAGACTGTGTAGAAAACATCAAATGCCTTAAGCAGCTACAGTATAAATATATAAGCACAATTTTTTAAAATTACAAAAATGAGGGGATTCAGCCAAACTTTCACCACCATGTGTGTTTGTTACATCACTTTTGTTTACAATGATTACCATACCTTGTCTTTTATTTAAACCATGGGTGACCATGAGGAAGGGCACTTGTCGCCCCTGCCTCGGAACATAATTATTTCTTTATCAATTCGGCATAGGTATATTAATATTTATTTAATTCATAATTTCACACTACTTTGCGGGAAACCATGTTTAAGATGTGCATATTATTCTGACAATGTATTTTACTAAGTAATCCCATAGTAGCCATAGTCTAAATCACATTCTGTTTATGGAATATTTTGCAATTGACATAGAGTAATTGACTTGTTTCTATTTTACTGTCCTACAGGTCAGTCTTACTATTAATCAACTTCCTAGACTTCCTAATGATGCCAACTACATGTGCGTGTTTGGGAACAGCACACCCATCATTGCCTATACCATCGCTTTAGGCCTTTCTTGTGAGACCCCTGATTTAATAGAGCGACCATTAATCCCAGTAGACCATGGTAAACTGTGCTGTTTTATTACTATAACTTTTAATACTTGTCATTTCTTTGAATTATGTCGTGTCTTATTAAAAAGTCTTAACATTTTCTAAGTGTTAAGCTGTATGTTATTTGGAATGGTTTTACTTCCAATACAAAATAGAATAAAACATACAAAACATTAAGATGGGGGAATGTAGATAAATAACAATTGTATGACAGTCAATAAAAATATTTTAATATATTATTCAACACTTTTACACAATAACAAGTACTATATTGTATATAAAATTAAAAAAAAAATGTGTACAGAATACAACTCGGCTTGTTTACTGGGTACTACAAAATCATATTTTCATATATGTTTGCTTTCTCAAGCACATTGGATAGGGTTCATTGTTTTTGAAATAGGTTTTTCCTGCATAGAAAAATAATTAATAAGAACTGTTGCCAGTAAAGCACTGGTGCAGTGATATTAGGCCCATTAATTATTTAATTTCCAATCCCTGTTTTTGGCATCTATAAAAAAATGTACATCACTGTTAAGTTATAGTCTGCTTTCCATAAGGGAGTTTAAAGTTGCTAGTGTTTTGCTAACATTTATTTCATGTATATACATCTTTCACTCATCCTTTCAGCTGTAGGGACATTATAGTGTGATTGTCAATCCCACTATTCACTGATAAAAGAGTAGCTCAAGAGCTGGTTGGTGGTGGGTAATGATGACTAGCTGCCTTCTTTCTTGTTTTTGCTGCTAAATTAGTGTAGGCTTGAGCAGATAGCCCCACTTTACTTTGTGTGAAATTCAAAACATATCAGATCTAACATGTTTCTTTAGTGCTCTTAGTAGTACATTATATATCTATGTGGTCTAGGTTTTCAGAACTGTTAAAATTATTTCAAAGGTAATTGGTTAACTGGATTGTTAGTCTGACTACTTTTTAAAATAAATTTAGCCAAATTCCTTTAGTGAGTAATATAACCATTGGATTTTATATTCACTAATGTAGCAGTATATTTTATTTGAATAATTAAACTTTTTTCACCATTTTTCTAGATCATGTTACTGTGGATTTGGCAGTGCGTTCTAGTGAAACAGATACTGATTTTCTTCACAGACCATTTACATTTTATAACTGTAGTGCTCACAGAGTGTAAGTGTTGACTTTGTTTACAAGTTAGGTAATAACAGGAATTGCACAGTGCTTTTCTGGAGTTTCAATTTTCCTTCAGTTTTTTTTTTTTTTCATGTAAATATAAAACATTTGGACAGAAAAAAAAATCCCAGTAAAGGACTGATATCTGTTCACCAAAGTGAGTGTTATTTCTAATTATAGTAGTTATAATGCTTGGATTAATTAACAAAATTGACTAATTTTCTGAAGTCTATAGTATAGAAGTAAAAAACTGGCCTGTAGGTTGCCTTAATTTATTGCTTGTCTTTTCTTTAGGTGCTCAAAATGTGTTAGTAGTTTCAGGGAGTGTAAATGGTGTTTGTACCAGCACATATGTGTCCATAATACCAGCTCCTGTATGGGTGCCATTGTCATAGGAGAAACTCAGGTAAATGTGAAAATCACAGAAATGTGGTTGTTATGATATAATTTATGTGTGTGTGTGTGTGTGTTAGTTGGGATGAGTAATTTCAGTCTGTAATTTGGTCATAATTGTCTTTGGAAGTTCAATTAGGTGTATACATTTTAAATAGGACCATATTATATTTTGAAAATTAAACTGTTTGATTCAGCATGAAATCTTATGACGTAAAAAAAATGTTGAGGAATAATGGATAAAAAGCCTCAGTACAACCAGATTGAAAGAATTAAAATAGTTTTAAGTTCTGAAGAATGTTGTTAAAGATTTGTTGTATATTTTCTAAGTATATATATTTACAAGCATTTAAATATTAGTTACTAATGTGTCATCAAATTCTAAAAAAGTATTTCATTAGCAATTCAACTGTGCTTGTTTGCCTTTAGTGTGAACTACACATTAGTGTTTTACTTATTATGATTTAGGACAATAACTTTACAAAACTACAGGATCACCAACAATGTCCAATGCTTGATGTGAAAGAAGACATATTGATATCTGATGGAGAAAACTGTAGAATTGAAATAAATATTAAGCATTTCCCAACTTCTATGGTAAGGTCTTATGGTCACAAAAAGAGATTTCAATCCATTCTAAAGATTAAAAGGATCTCTCTCTTCATTTCTAGTTGTTGTTTTTTTTTAGTTATTGCATGCATGTACTTTATAATTAGTTAATTCTATTGTTGAGTAATCATTGCTTATGAGATAATTTTTTATAGGCCTGTTTGGTCATGATTGTGATGCAACCAAGTCTTTTTATCTGGTTTGTTTATAAATGTTTTAGTGAAGATAATTAAAAAAGATGAAGAAATAATTAGTTACCCTTATTTGTGGTTTTTCTCTAGATATTAGTATTTATGATTTAAGAATAGGTATCATTTTTAAACTGAATACCATCCATTACTTTTTCTATTTAGCAAGATCTTCAGTGTGTTATTGAAATTGAAGATATGAGAGATGTGGTGGAAGCAGAAGTAATTAACAGTAAAGTTGTTTGTTCAAAAACACTTGTAAGTTACAATAGTTTCTTATGATAATTGTTTCTCCTTTTACAGATCAGTGTTGTTCAATTGTATTGTGTGAGGATGATATTCATATATTAGTATCTGTGATTCATTAGAAATTTATAAGTTGTTATTGTTAAATGTAAAAAGTGAAAAATTAACAGACTTGATGCTTTGGACAAGATAAATTTAAATTCAGTCATTTAACAATGAGTTGAAATGTATAATTTAGGTGGGTTAACAATGAGACAAGGCTTAGCACATGGTCAAGAAATGAAATGTGAAATTACTTTGAAACTTTATATATCATATATATTCCTTTTTTTTTCTTGTTAACAGAACAACAACCAATGTGTTGCACCATTTAAGAATGTGGTGGGGCACAAATTTTGTGATAAAATGACTATCTCTCATGTATTGTTTAATTACAACAACTTGCTTTATTCTTTACAATTAAAATGATACAAGTTATAGGTAGTAAACTTAAAGTCTGCATGTTATGTCTAATAAACTCATATCAAGTTACTCATCACTGCTATTAAGCCCAGCTTCTGCCTGAATATGAAAACAAGGACAGAATATGCTAAGTAATTGTTAGTATGAGTCTTATTTAAAGTAGCATTTAACATATGAAATTATCTTCTATGTTTTATACCTGAGATACCATAAGAGTGAGTCGGTCTACAGTGATGTATTATGATTTACTGTATATATCTGTTTTCTATAGTCATGGGGGTAGTGGCATCAACTGTCAGTTTGTTAGTTTTACTTTAGTGCTATTAATTTACTCGTACATACTTGTGCTTATCACAGGAGTGCAGCAACCATTGCATGTTAGTTTGGCACATTTTGCCATAATGTTATGTTCAAACCATATAATATTTTTATTCAGTTTATATCCATATGAAGCATATTATAATACTTAAAGACTTACTTTTTTATAATTACATATTTTCGTCTATTTGAGAAATTAGCAATTTAATCTGCATGGCAAACTAAAAACTCCAAAATTTCTACATGTGAAAACAAATTAGAGCAATATTTATATCCATATGTATTTTTACGTTTAAATTTCTGCATTAGTTCTGAATGGAGTTGTTGATAACAACAGATTGTTTATGGCTATAGGTCAAAAATAGTTGGGCATAACTCTAACATTTCTGAAGTCAGGGAGGATAAGAACTTGTTTATGTTTATTCTTTGCAACTTGCTGTTTAATACAAGTTTCCCTTTTTTCACTTTCTCTTGAACTTTTTTTAGTATACCTATAAGACCAAACTTGGAGAAATGAAAGCTAACCTAGCAGTGATGTGGCATGGGAAGGACTTGATAGATGAAACAACAGGTAACATTTTAAAAAAAAACTAGAATTATAGTTTTCAATGAACAGTTATATTTAAAATACAACCATTTAAGACACTTTGTTGTTGATTTTTAGGCCATGTATATGGAAATTGGATAAAATCGGTAAAAAACTAAAACTTAAGTTTTTGATTCATTTGTGCTTAATTTTGCACAAAGGTAATCAAATACTAGCTGCATTAGATATTCCCAATTTTGTAATGATACAGTACAGGAAAGACAGCTAGTCAATACTACCCATTACCAACTCTAAGACTACTTTTTACTAATGCAAAGTTGGATTGACCAACATATTATAATAACCCCATGGCTGAAAGGGTGAACATTTTTAGTGAGAGAATTTGAACCCATGATTTGGGAATTGCAAATTGATCTCTCTAATTACCAAGCCATGTCAGGCCAGTTTGTTTTAGATTGTTTTAATAGTTTCAAATAGGAAATAAAGTGATATATGACTTATGGAAATCTGTTGATTGTTAACTATCATAAATCTTAGTATTAGTGTTCAATAAATGCACTCCAAGATATTTATTTTTGCTTCGTATACATTTTTATCACTGTTCATTGTGCCAATGTGAAAAAGATGTTTGTATGAAAATTAACATAAATAACTTTTTTTTTTAATCTCAGTTACAATATACAAGTGTAATCTTCTTGCTAACCATGATAACGAATCAGACTGCTATCTATGCCTTACCCGTGATCCTAAGTATAAGTGTGTCTGGTGTATGGACTCGTGTAGGTTCCACAGTAATTGTCCCAGTGACAACATGACTAAGACTTGCCCCCCACCAAGGATTGATCAGGTGGGTTCTGATTACAAAATATTAAATGTAAGTTAGATTACATATCAATCTAGTATTGACAAGTGCTAACTAAATTGTGATACTTTTTTGGATCTTAGTTTTCTTTTTTATGAGTTGTGGAATTGTGTTATCTGTAGTTTTCTGTTATTAGTGGCTCTTTGTATGAACATTTTGTATGTTACTACAGAACAAAGACTATAGGGGTTTCATCCTCACTCATATTAAAAGCTTTATAACTGGTTGACCATGTTCAAAGTGAATTGCCAAAATTAATGTATTTGGCACTAGTGAACTTTTTATTTTATTGTTTCAGATTAGTTTGTATGAAAAAAGGGAACCTTTATTGTTTATGCCTATTAATTACTATGTCTACAGTATTTTCTCTTTTGAATTTCACTTTGCTTCTTGTTACTATATTAAAAACCTATTTTTGCATTTATATATGCTTATATGTGTAGGGTATTGAAGTTGCCTCATCATACATTGGCCAGTAATATCAAACTGATTATTGCCTGGTTAGCTAGTTGTATATATAAGGATATAAAACATAGTTTTATATGTGCATTCATTCTTATTTTCTGACATTTGTTTTAAATACTCATAGATTTATAAAATAACCTTATATGTACACAAATAGACAATTGTTTAACATGCTGATAGCCTAAGTTACAACATGTTTTAAAAATTTCAGTGTAAATAAACAAAGAATTTCTTATATTTTTAAACCCATATCTTAAAATGAAAACTAAGAAATTTTGAAGCATATAAAAAGTAAGCTGAGCTTGTCTGTGAAGTTATAAACTTACAAACTATTAATATTTTACAGAATTGAAAAGACAAAAATCTGTTATCTTACATATGCAACCATTATGTGAATATAAAGTTTTATTATATAGTTATTTTTTATCTATTAATTACTTGCTTTATCATTTATCACGTTATTTCAGTCATTTCCTCTGTTATTATAAGAATGCTTTTAACTTGGTCAGAATGCATTTATTCTAGATGTCTTTCTGGCAAACACAGTTCATATATGATATTTGAGAGTATTAAACCTAAATAAATAAAGTGATATATGTTATTTGTACACTTTAATACCACTAGCATAACAAATAGAGTGTTCATCAAATATTAGTATTAAAAAGAAAGTCAGTACAAACTAAAAAAAACAGGTTCAGGAAACTTTTCACCTGAAAGATTCAGCTTTATATGATTTTAATCTGTGCTTAAAACAACATTTAGACTCAAGGTACAGTACTGTTGAGAAGTGTTCAGAGAAAAGAATATTTTGCCATTCTTTTCATTTTATGTGGTTAATGCTTCCATGCCATTACAGAATGTAAACGTCAACACAATGGTAACACTTCACTGATCCCTGTTAATAAATGAACGAGTAAGGTTGGGAATACTTATCATTATTTAGAATTCCCCTGTATTTGTACAAAGGGCATGTCATAGGATTTTGCTTGAATGAATGAGTTGATCAGATTTAAGGTTTGAAATAGCTATCATGGTATCCCACACAGTGTCTTAACTATATAGAAAGTAGCTAGCATATGGTATTGGTATACAGAGTTTAACACTATGTATTAAGTTTTGTTGTCATACCATGGCCCAAAAGGCAGAGTGAATTGTCAGTAGAGCAGAGAGTTTATATAAAAGCTTTATGTAATGTTGGTTGGATTCTGACAAATTCCTGCAGACCTAATGTAAATAAGTACATTTAGAGATCTACAGTATGAAGAAGACTGAAGAAAAATGTATAAGTTAAAAAAAACCTTTATTTGTCCTAGAAAACTGTCAAGAGAAATTTGCTAAAACGTAAAAACTTGGACTGTTGATTTGAAAAGGGTGTTATAGATGGATGATTCCAAGTTTGAGATATTTGGTTCAAAGCAGAGTTTGTAGTTCTGGTGGAAGGTAGATGAAAGACACTTAACTCAGTGCATAGCACCTACCATGAAAATGGGATAGGCAGTGTGGAAGTTTGGGGGTGAGGTGAAAGGAAATATTTATGATATAGATGGAATAATGTGTCAGGCATAGTACCATCAGATATAAATCTATCATGGTGTACCCAGTGGTTTGCATATTATTAGTAAAGAATTCTTGTATTAAGACAATAATTATCCCAAATGAGCATCTAACCTATGCAGAAATTAATTAGCTAAAAAAGAAGCTGCTGGAGTCATTCAAGTGATACAGTGGCCTACACAAAACCCTGATCTCAGTTGAGCTGATCTGGGATTTGATAGATCAGAAACTTGACAAATCAAAACTTTCTTTCAGAGAGCCTTTATGGAAGTGTATAAGAGACAGTTGGAGTAAAATCCCAAAGGACAGTTGGTTAAATATATTATAAACATGCCTGAAACATCATTTATTAAAGCAAAAAAAGAGAGACAAAATATGAAGATTAATAAAACAATTGATGTTTCTCCTGTATTTATCTTCCTTTGTTTACATTTTTTACCTAACACTTTTGCACAGTACTTTATGCATTAAGTGCTGTTCTGTCATAATGAATTATCAAACATGTGTTGAAGAAGTATTTTAACAGAAAAATTTTTCTTGTTTAATTTAAATTAACAAATATGTATAAATGTATAATAAAGTTTTTAAACACACCTTCAGGCAATTGTTTTTCAATTATTATAGTTGGTGCTTTAGATCATAAAAATGAGTAAAAACATTACAAAACTTTTATGATACATTTGTTACTTTATCTCCCTAGTTGATGATAACCAAATTTTTCAGGATTTCTCCTATTTTTGTCATTATTATTGTTTGTTTTGTTTTTCTCTATTAGTGTATGTAAACTGTTTTAAAAAACTAAAATGAAAACACACTTGCTGATTATGGTTATCTGAAACAGTTTTTCTTTATGGAATACTTTCATACCACATATAATGTGTCCATTCTACTGATAATTAATTACAAAAGAATGAATTTTAAGCAAATTACTATGTACTATTGAAAACATTGTACATGTTTCATCAGTAGCTTCTATATAAAAGTTTTGAAATGACTGGGTAATTTAAAAAACCTCATTATAAATGTATGGCATTTCAACAAGACTTTTTCATCATGATGTACAAGTGATTCACAAGAGACACGAGTACATATACATGATATATAACAAAGAGTTCACGACTGGATACTGCTTCACAGTCTAATATCTTAATTGAAGAAAACAGCCCCACCTTAAATCAATACCCTGGGGTCCCAAGATATTTATATTAGACATCTTTATTGTATACTGCATGTATATGGTATATACTTGTGTATCTCTGTAAACTGCTTGTGCCAGAAGGTGACAAAATATTATTGAAATGTCATACATTTCTAATAGTTTTTATCAATACCCAGTCAAACTGTCTCAAAACTTATATATTCTAAAAAGGTAGGTTCTCCATTATCAGTTTTAATACCTTGATAGGTTGAAACATGTAATACGTTTATGTTTTCTGCATTTAATATTATTGTGCTCACACACTGTTGTTAATTTCCTGCTGTATTAGCATAACAGCAGTATATCTAACTGATGTTTTTCCCCTTATGCAATAAATGTTAATCTTTCCATTATATGTTATTTTATTTCAGTAAGATGATATTATTACAGTTTTTGAATAATGTCACTTAATAATTACTTGATTAATATATAATTTTCTTCCACTGTGAACATTTGAAGTCTTCATAGTAGAACATTGTTTCTCTAGCCTGCCTTTTAATTGACAAGACTATTAAGTTCTAGAACTGGAGTTTTGAAAAAGTGTTTGAACGGTGGATCTAAAGTGATTATTGTTATTCATTTCTTTGAATAATTTTCCCTCACTTTAGTAGGTTTGTAGGTTTAGTTTTTCAAAAGATTGAAGATACTTTAAAGTTTTCTTGTTATGTTTTAGATGTTTCTATTCTACATTTCAAAGCTAATTGTCTTATAGACAATACATGTATTTTGTTAAATTGTGACTGTTGAGTTGATATCATGAGAAAAACATTTTTATCTTCTAACTGATGTTCATATTTAACTAAATTTCTAGTAAAATAAATGAAAGATTTTGTATTTACTGTATAGTTAATTTATTCATAATAGTAAACATATAAGTTTCAAGATATTAAATTTATGATTATATACAACTAGTTTGAAGATATATAACTTGCACATTTATTGCATGTTTAAGATATATTTGTAGCAATGACATTTACTGATCATTTATAGCAAGACCACCTCGCATAGGCTTTAGGGAGGGCTGTGTTTAAAAACCATATTGCTAACAACTACTTGTCAGTAAAGTAAAAACAAAAGTATGCATGCTTTGTTTTTTCAAAAGCTAAGTAAGTAGAACTGTGTAATGATTTTGCATATGGTTTATATTGTCATTTTGTTTATTTATACAATCCATATTATTAACAAAATTAAATTTTATTGTAATTTGATTTCTAGGTATGAACAATATTTTATAACTTAAAATATTTCCCCCAATATTGTTTGATAAGTTTCTTTAAAGTTACCATTGTTGTAATAACTGTGGCATTACTATTTCCACCTGAAGCTTATTCAAATAAAAAAACATGGGCCAAACTTTGAAATATAATCGTTTTGTAACTGGATTTTGAACCACTTTAAGAATTTTTAAAGTTTTCTTTTCTGATTATTGATAATAAAATCAATTTTATTATTCTGTTTTTGGTTTAAATAAATTAGTTGCTGTTGTTGTAAAGAATAAATCTTTAATTTTATTTATTTTGGGTGCAGTGTATTGATTTATATTCATTAACCATAATTTGTGGATGAAAACATTACATCAATATTTTTATGGTGGCTAGCTATGAAATAAATGTTTCAATTGTTGGTTGTAACAAGAAGATGTTTTACAGTATGTATTTTTAATCAGCCATGAAAAACTACATATTTACATTGTATCTCATTAAAGAATTTGCTTTAATTTATTACACAACAGATATACCCAGTCTCTGGTCCAGTACAAGGTGGCACTCTAGTGACTATTAAAGGCAGTAACTTGGGAAAAAGCAGGGAAGACATCCAAGATAAAATCACAATTGGTGGGATCCCTTGCCATCTGGTGGAATATGATGTGTCTGTTAGGTACATTTTATTTTTTTGTAAAAATAAACACAAAGTTATACAATGAGCTGTCTGTGCTGTATGCACATTGGGTATAAAAACCTGATTCCTATTGTTGTAAGTCTACAGACTTACTTATCAGACATATCTATATTTGGGAAAAAAATTACTAATTTTGAAAACTCCAGGATATTTCTGCACTGGAAATACTACTATTTTGGAATTTTATTTTGTGCAATTAAGTTATTTCTACCCTTTAATTTATATAATAATTGAGAAATTTCGTTATAAACAAGGACTTTGAAACAAAAACATTAAATTTTAAAGTTATTAGTATGCATAATATCAATAAGTCAAACCCAAAGATATATGTTTGAATTTTGTCACTTAATAAGATATAATCAGATACTTGTAACCATAGCAATTGCATTTTTTCTTTCTTTGTATAATTTGCTGACTGAGACATTCATGAAAGGGAATTAATTGAAATTAAGAGGTTATGTTGAATTTATAAGCCAATCTACTGTTTTATCTCAATATTTAAGTTGAACAGTCATCTTCTAGATAACAAGTTATAGTAATATGTATAATAAAGATCAAATAATTGCTTATGATAGTAAAACAGAATAAAATTCAGTGTTTGGCTCATATAGTTTGTTTTCGGCTGATATTTTGTGATATTCTCTTTGAATCATTATTCACCTGCTGATGCATAAAACGAAGTGCATGATCTGTTGCAGAGTTCAGTCATTTTAAATATTCCTGTAAACTGTTGAAAAAGAGCCATACATCAGATTCACTGGAAATTGTACTTCATATCTGAACATCAAAGATTCTGAGAACCACCAGCTGATTGTTGCTAATTACATAGCATGTCACCCTGATGTATGGTAGTTTTTAACTTTTGGTTAAAAGTTCAAAAAGCTAGCAAAATAATACTATATTATACAAAATATATGGTTATCAAAATTTACCATCAGATTGTAGGGTACAATCTACCTGCCTGAACTGGTGACCAAACTCACTTGAAATTCTACTAACTTAAGTTAGCCAGAACAGCTGCATCCATTGCTTTCTGTTGACTCATACATCTGTTGCTGCACCAATTGAAATAGTATTTGTTACTGATAATGATGTTTCATAAGTAGGTGTGAAGAAACACATTCGGTGAAGTGTGAGATATTTTCTTTACACAACATAGATTGTACAGCAATAGCATTTGGACCTTATAATTCTTATTATCCTAGTTGGAAACAAATGCCTGTGGCTTGAGATTTTGTAAGGTTTGCTGCAGTGGGCGTATAGATTGATGCTTTCATAAAAGTTTAGGCTCTTTTAAATCATATATTTACAAGAATGTCAACTACCTATATGCAGAACACTTGAACTAAATTTTACAGACTGTATCTTATCATAATGGCAAAAGTTCATCCAGCTATGCATGAGAGAAACATAATAACAGTCTCTCACCCAAAAAGCTAATGCCAGTTTGTTAGAACATGACCAGAAAATATAAGAAGATAAACACAAAGTAAAATTTCTAAAAATTATAAACTCTTCTCCATTTTCTAAAGTCATTTAACACTCCTACGAAAAGACGTTTCTAGTCCTGATTTCTCTAGGCCCGTTCCCCTAGCTGTGGTTTTGCTAGATAGTAGATAGGGACAGTGGGAATCTCGTTAATCCATTCATTAATGGATTTAAATGGCAATTTCATTTAAATACAAAATTATTAGCCTAATATTAATAACCTTTCAAGTTGCTCTGGGGCCTATTAGGCCCCACTTTTCGTAGGAGTGTTAAACACCATTGATGTTTTACAGAATAGTGTGCCGAACTGGTGCAAGTAATGCCATTGATGCTGAAGTTATTGTGGGTAACAACATGGGATTAACCAGAGCCAATGAAAGGTTTTCATACAAGGTAAGACCGAAACCATATTACTTTGGTTATCATTATAGATTCCTCAAGTAGTAAAAAAAAATTGAATTTTAGAGTCTATTTCTATAAAATAGGAAACCTGGAATATTCATCAGCATGCAGTTTGTTTTATTTTCAAACTTTATAAACTAATCATTGTTGTCATCAAGATGTATTCTCTTTGAGCAGTTTGATAGTTACAAACAATTAAAATTAACTTTCAATCATCTAATCTATGAACTATTTTATTTATAGATTATTAGTTTAACCAGCATGCATCCAAATATTGGGCCTCAGTCAGGAGGCACCCATCTCTATTTGAAGGGATCAAACCTTAATATTGGAAGCAGTATGGAAATTTTCTTGGACAGTATACCGTGTAAGGTTGAAAGGTGAGAATATTTGTTCCTCTTGCTTACTATTCTTCATGGACATCATGTTCCTGTATTATAATGAGATATTTTGTACTTTAAGAGGTAAAGGAAACTGTCAAAATTCATTTATAATCACACAATGGTAATTCAGAGAATGTTTCATAAATTAGAGATCACTCAATCATCACCATGTATTTTAAAACTAAAATATGGTGAGTTTCTTTTAGTACAAGTTTTTTCAGAACTTCATTATGTGTGAAACAAAACAAACACATGTAAAGAAAATGTACACCAGGGTTGGCTCTATGGTGGAGTTTTGCCTATCAAGTTTAGATTCCATGCCCACTCCCCAATTTCAGATTCAAATTGATATAAAAGAAGTCAATGACAAATACAAATCAAAAACTTAAGTTATATTACAACTAAAGCTAAACATAATAATAAGTATAGGCTTCTAATGTGTTGATGATAATATAACAGTAACAAATACAAGTTAATTAGTTTTGTTTACCTTTTCCAAATTCTCTCCCCTCCCCCAGTATCCCAATATAACACATGCTGCTGCCAGAACTGTGACCACTCTAAGCTGAAACCCTTTTGGAGATACTCTGTGTGAATTAAATTCAGTATGGTTTGAAATACTGATCAGAGCTCTTCCTATGATTCTGGCTGCTTTTGCTGTTTTTGATAATGAAGTCTGGCCAAACTAAGCATGTATTGGTTCCTCCACTTAATTTTCTTTTTATGATATGGTTTTACTGGATTCATTGTTTGGTTGGTTAATTATCATGCTGTAAAATGAAATTTATTCCAATAAATAATCTACAATAAGAACTGTATCATTAATAAGTATTTGCATATATCAGGCAGATTGCAGGACTTCATTAACATGGCAGAGATCACCAAACTAGAAAGCTCTATCCATTATTCTTAACTGAAAAATGCACACAACTTTCATGTGATTAATGCACTAGAATGTATTGGTTCCACAAACCTCAAACCACGATTCATCGGGCCAAGGTACTTGTCCACATACAGTTTTATAATTTTTGAGATTTTTCCAAATTTAAACATCTTCTCTTTGTTGCCTTTCTAGACTAAAGATTTTCCTGCTGCATGCACCCTTTCAGTTCTTCTTTATGTAATTTGTGTTATCTTATGGAGGGGGAACATTAAAAGCAGTAGTTTCTTGAAGTACTTTAGCAAAGAAGTTACCAGGTTTATGTATATCTTGAGTGAAGTAAGCCTAGGGTACTTAGTACCTAATCTGGAAAGCTTAAATGACCTTTTATGCTTGTTATAGTCATTAGTGGTACCTGCTTCATTGTACCTTTTAAGTATTTTTTGAAATCCAGTTTTTGCAGAAATTTTCTGAAAACTGTAACCATTTTTATGTAAATTGTTTATATTATTCCTTACTTAACCAGAAATTGTGCATCTTGGGGTCATATTTTGTACTTGAAAGTAGAACAGTAATGTTACACTTACATATTAATCTAGTGTCTACATAAGCAAATAATAATTCTAATGATGAAGAGAAAATGTTTTTTTAATACTTTTACTACAGAAAATTAATAATTTTGTGTGATGCTTTTTAATGTTGGATATCAATATAATAGCCATAACATTACAAAATTGAAAAGCTAAGTGCTCCAGTTTTCAGAAACAAAATTATCTATTGTCAGTTCTGACATTCTCACATCTTTTTATTTAGAGTTCATCAAAACCAAATACATGATACAGAAGATTTTTAAGTAAATAATATTAGATTTCAATAATTACCAAATTGCTTTCTGCTGGACACCTTCTGCACAAGAGACTGAATGATGGTCTCAATTTATGCGTATATGTTTATTGATGTAATAATTTTCTGAATTCATAAAGTGAAATGTCTATTTTTACTGATAATTGAGACCTCATTTTCATCAACCTTTTTATTTATGTTATACTTACATTATATTTAGTTTTATGTTCCAGTAATGTATTGATATTTATATGGATTGTTAGAACTCTGGTAGATGGCAGTCAAGTCAGTTGCTACACCACTAGAGCTCCCTCTGCTTGGTACAATGTGACTCAACTGATCTTCCAAGTGGACAATGCCACTCTTACTCTTCCATATCCTTTTCACTACACAAAAGACCCAAGAATTTTACGTATCAATCCCCTGAAAAGCTTTGTGAGGTTAGTTAAAGTAGTATATTTGAAAAGGTGTTAAACATAAATCACTGCTGCTTATTTCTAAACTGAGATTGATTGTGGCTAGTTTTAGCTTTTATTTCATTGAGTTGTGTGTTAATCTATGAGTCATAATACTTTACTGTAGTAAGTAGCTTTTATTAATAAAATTAAATTAAACTTAAGACTTACTCTTTTAAGAATTTTTGGGTAGTTATAACAATCAGGATTGAAATGATTTAGTTAATTCAGGGCCACTTGATCTTAGAAGATGGAAAATCAAAACGTCTGTGTAACTGCCTGACTTAGTAGTTTGATGTATGTGTGTGTGTGTATCATAATACTGCCAGTCTGAAAATGTGATGCTGTTGTGTGTTCATGTATTAAGAATCCCAGATTGTGTTGGACTGATGGTTCAAAAGTAGTAATATTATAAAATAGATGGAGGTTGTCTGCCTAGGCCTTGATATTTGGTATCTCAGTGTTGGTAAGACAATGTGTATTATTGTGTGTTCACATATATGTATATTTCCTAAGATAGTAACAAAGACATGCATTACAATAAAGATAAGTAAATTTATATGCATATCTATGTTAGCAATTTATGTTTGTAAGATAAATTTAAAAGATTCCACAAAAGAAAAATGAAAATATATGATTGCCTTTGAATTTTAGTTATTTTCCATCATGTCTTTAAAATGCCTTTGAACTATTCTATGTTCCAGTGGTGGAAGAAATATCAGTGTTGACGGAGAAGTTTTATCTTCCATTCAACAACCATGGATGATTGTGTTCAAAGAAAATGTTGTGCTTAATAAAACGGTATGGCATTTATCTGTCTAAATTACAGTGGAAAGAAAACTGAACAATTTGGATTAAACTGTCATTTAAAAAAAAAGAAAAGAAAATTGTTTCCCAAACTTGTATTAACTCATTCACTGCCATGAACATGTACATGTCTTCCTTTAGGGTATACATTGCCATTGGAGTTTGTTTGATCATAAAAAAAATAAATATTGTATTTCCCTCAAGCTTTCTAAGTTTCCCAATATCACATTTTAGATAAATAATTTACTATTAAGATATGTGTTTATTTTCTTTTTGGTGGTGTGCCTAAATTACATTTTACACTTTGAGAATTTTTGTCTATAAATGTGCATTAAAATAGTTCAAATGCTAGTTTCATTAAGTTATGTATTTTACTACTAATTCAATTCAATAATGTTTCATTAAGGTTCTATCTCCCATTAATAATAAATCTATATATTCTTGTGTCTTCAATTTTAGTATTTTCTGCACTGAAAATTATAGTATTTGATCAACCATTAACTGGACTCGTTTTTACAACTAGGTACTTTTTTTTTCTTATACATCTAAAATTACAATAATAACAGTTTAGGCTATCAATAAAACTACCTGTCCACCTTGTTCTCATACTATAACCCTTTCTACATCTTATTTTTTTTCTTCATTATTCTGGCCTACTCTGCTGTCTCATCCTACTTTAAAGTTGCCCTTGCAATTGCGTTAATAGCCTTTATTAACAAGCCATACAGCCCCTACCCTGTTTAAATGTAAACCATTTATTCCAAAATATTTTTCTTTCTTATTGAACTGATCCCATAAATCCAGTCAACCAACCTATTCTACCTTATACGCATATTAACCTAAGCCTAGTGTTCAGCCCTTATGACCTACTTATAATTTCACCCCAACAGTTAAGTCTTGGCAGTTTCCTTGACAGATTTAAATTATAATATGGCCCTTTTCTTTGAATGCCTTCATTAATGTCTTGTACTTAATAATTAGCTCCTCTAATCTACTATTTCCTACATCATTAGCACCTATATGCACTACAAAGGTTGTATCACTACTAGCATCCTCTATTGTATTCTGGACTGCATAATCTGACTCTCTTTCTCCCTTACATATGTAAGGGTACAAGTGTCTATATGTGTTACATCTGGATTTTCATAAAGCATTTTACAAGGTGCCACATAAAAAGCTTGTTAATAAGAGTTCTTTACATATATGTAAGGGATAGGTTGGCTCAGATAAAAGATGTTCTAGATAGAAAAAGGGCAGAGGATTGTTATAAATGGAGTTCAGTCAAACTAGATAAATGTTACAAGTGAGGTATTACAAAGCTCAATTGACCTGGGAGCATACAACAAAAACATGATGGGAGACTATATTTGGGGGCCGATACGTGAAAGTGATTTGCATTACAGTTGCAAATCTCGAAAAACTACTCACTTTTAAACATTTTTGTATAACTTTAGTATAAATACATGTAAATCTTGATTTATATGTTGTTTTATAAAGACCTTATGTAAATGAAGATGTGCAAATTTGCTTGTTTTTACATAGAAAATAGGTTAATTTCTAAATTTTATTATCCAAGTCACAAAAGCAAAGTTTGAAGGGAATAATGGCCATTTTCTGTACTTTTACAACATAAGCAATAAAGAAATAACACATACTATCCAGGAACAAAATTTGTATTACGTAGTGTAATCTTAACAGTGTTATGGAAGTAATGGATTTTGGTGTTATTTTATGTATTCCATTGAATAATTTATTCATATAATTAGAATTTAGTAAATAAATCAATGTGCTCTTAATGTTGTAATAATACTTGTGTGATCATTACAGCTATGTACAGTGCACAGCTATAGCCAGTTGGTATGCCCATCTCCAGCCATTAACAGTGAGGTTGAAGGTATTCTTGATAGCCAGGGGAATAAAAGTATGAAATTCACTGACAAGCTGAAATACAGAATTGGCTTTAAAATGGATGATGTGAAAAGTGTGTTAAAGTTGCAGGAAAACTTTCCAACCCTTCACTCAGATATAGTCTATGTTGCTGATCCAGAATTATCTAGTTTCCAGGATGATGGTGTTAAACAGTATAAAGGAGAATCATTAGTAATTGAGGTGAGAAAAGTAAAATAAGATACTGCTTTCACAAAAAGTTATTTATCTAACACTATTGTTAATAATGTTGCATAAGTTGAAATGCTTCCTCAGTAAAGTCCTTTGATGATTATATAAATAAAATATAAGTATTTGCATGTTTTAGTACATTTCATGAGCATGTAATGTCACATTAAAACCTAAGTCACAGTGTTTGTTGCAGGTGTAGCATTCTAGTGATACTTCTTGCTGTGTGAAAGGTTATTTCTAAAACGTTTTTAAAGCTAGTTTGTATAATAGTAAATATTTTACTGTTAAATTATTTATTTTCTTAGCAATGTAAATTTAAAGCAACTATTCATGATTACTTTCAGTGATTATTGGTTAACATGTAAAATTGATTAATATTTATGCATCTTTAAAAAATTTGCCTGGGCCAGTGTGGCAAGGTGGTTAAGGCACTCGACTCATAATCCAAGGGTCATGGGCTCGAATCTCCATCACACCAAACATACTTGCCCTTTCAGCCATGGGGGCATTATAATGTGACAGTCAATCTCACTATTCGTTGGTAAAAGAGTAGCCCAAGAGTTGGAGATGGGTGGTGATGACTAGCTGCCTTCCTTCTAGTTTTACAATGCTAAATTAGGGACAGCTAGTGCAGATAGCCCTCATGTAGCTTTGCACAAAATTCAAAACAAAAACTTTGCCATGGTGGAATAGGTTTACAATGATCAAATTATTAAAATTGTAAGTAACTATTATTTTACTACAGTTAATATAAGAAAACTACTTATAGCACAGTGTTTTTCATACAGTTTTAAGTACCTTGAGCATTTTAATTTTCATTCTTTGGGAATATGCTGTGAACCAAGTATACAGGTGTTAGCCATGCAGTGGACAACACCACTGCTGTAATATTTAGTAACATGGTGTAGCATTATCAATTAGAAAGTGTAATTATACTTCTTTAGTTGTTCTTGAAGAGAAAAATTTATTATGATTTGTCCATTGTTTACTATTCGAGTTTAGGCATTATTCAGTGATGGAATATTTGTTTATTTAGGGAAAGAATCTTATATTGGCTGCTACTGAAGCAGAAGTGAGAGTGACAGTGGGAACCCAACTATGTAACCTTACGTCACTGGCTATGACTCAGTTAGTATGTCTACCTCCACAAGACCAACCACCTATCAGCAGTGAGCAAACAGATACTGATTTCCCTCTGGTTGTAGTGAGTGAATTTGGTTCTAGGAAATTTAATTTCTAGCTGTAAACATAGGTTCCACTATGTAATTAATCATACACATATAAAGGAAGAGAGTGCAGCTTTGGCACATTTTAAATTTCTTTTTAAATTATCCTTTAATTCTCAAAAAAAAGGGAAATGTGGAAGTTCCTTTCAAAAAGAATTGACAGTAAAAGCTTGTTAATGGATCACATTTTTGGAATAGTTTCAAATAAAGTTGAAGCTTAGATTCTGAAGAAAGATGTTTAAAATTGTTCAGTAACTGGATATTTTATGGTCAAATTGAACAATCCATTATTTTGCATCAATTATCTCTGTACATAAGTGTTTTAGCTTAAATCTGTGGGATGGTTTCAGCTTGTGTTTTTAGTGTGCTCATTTGAATGGATATAGTTCTCTGTTGTTGTTTTTTGTTTGTTTGTTTTTTTCAGGTACATATTGGTTCTAACTTGAGATATGACATTGGATACCTACACTATGAGGTAACCAAGTCTTATGAATTTCCAACAGAAGCTATCTGGGGTATTACTGCAGGAGGCATGTTGCTTGTGGTCATAAGTGTCATAATGCTTTTCTTATTACGACGCAAGCATTCTCAAGCAGAGCAGGAATACAAGCGTATTCAACTACAGATGGACACTTTAGAAAACAGTGTGCGATCTGAGTGTAAACAAGGTGAGAAACTGTTTATTGCACATACTGAGTGAAAGGGAAGTAAGGATCACCTCATAAGTGCACAGTGAGGCTGTAATTAAAACTAAGGGATACCATATAGTGTATATCTGACTGTGATCGAAGTGATCTTGAAGAAACATTACTTAGAATTTTAAGTGGTTTAGGTTTTATGACAAATAAAATAAAGGGAACCACATTTTGTTCAGTCTGAGGGTAAAAAAAGGTGAATAACATACTTAATGCAGGGTTAGGCTGTAATCAGTGCTAATTAATACCATTTGGTGTACAGCCTGAGTGTAAGCAAAGTTGAGGAACTATGTAGTGCAGGATAGAATACTAAGTAGTTTTGACCTCATTGCAAGTAAGATAAATGTGATTTGAGAAAATTCAAAATGAATTATACTTAGTTCACCTATTATCTGTAAAAGAAGATGTTAAAAACACATCTTGATATGTTTAAACATATCTAACATTCTAATATCAAGTTATGTTATGACAGCTACATAAAGCTGTATAGTCAGAGGAAAGAAACCAATTTAGTGATAATAAGTGTATTAAATGATACAGTAATAGTGAGATTAATGCAGTAATGAGATAGTAATAATAAAATAAGATGATCTTAAAAGTGAGTTATTTTGTGAAAATGTAAGATTTCTGGCAATAGAAAAGTAAAATTTTCTGCATTAGTCAGTATATCAAAAGTTCTTTAGTGATAGTAAAATGTAGGTTCTAAGAGATAAGCAGGTAAAATTTTGTCTACATGCCAAAGTAAATTTTTGTACTAAGAGCAAAATGTTTGGTGATTGGGAGTGAAGTTTTTATTGCTAGAGCAGAGGAAAATTTTATTGTGATAATAAAATTTCTGTTGTTATGAGAAAGTGTAGCTTTTACAAAACCAAGAATTTTTTTTAGTTATAATTCATTAAAGCCTTTTGCAAAAGTAATGTAGAATTGTTTTTTAGGAAAAGGAAAGCTAAACTTTTACAGTGGTATCAAATGCTTTTGAATTAAAAAAAGAAAATGTAGTGATAAAAATTGTATCTTTTTAAGGAGAGTAAAAAACGACTTTCTTGTAATACTAAACTAACGTCATAAAGGGAACTACTTTTTGTGCAGTCTGAGGGTAAGAAAGATGAAGAATACTACATAATAAATTTAAGTGTGTAGCTTTGTGCTTAAGTTAAACAAATCAAACAAAATTATAAAACAAGGTCATTTATTGGAAAATTCTGAAGTACCTAAGAAAATCAAATAGGTAAATTTAACCTCAGATTTAAACATTTTAGTATAAACTCATCCCGAAAAAGTTTGGTTGTGTAAACGTTTTATTTGTTTTTTGATAGCTGAGTAAGGTTTTATAATGATATTAAAGATGGGTTTAGTCTTCATATTATGACAAAAATATCATCTTTCATTTTCAGCTTTTGCAGAGCTTCAGACAAACATTTCTGATATTAGTAATGATCTTCAAGCATCAGGAATCCCAGTTCTAGACCATAGAACCTTTGTTATGAAGGTGTTTTTTCCTGGGACTTGTGACCATCCTGTATTAGAGGAAAAGGTAAAACCTGTGTTACAAGGTTGTTTTTCTCTAACATTTATGACTACCATACATTACAAGATTAGTTATAATTAACTGTTTTTTGTATTAACAGAAATTAGGATGTGGACTAATGTCTTGACTTTTCTATTATTGTAACCCTTGTAACTAATTTTCATTAACAACTGAAATGTTCCAACTGAAAACTTTTGAGTATATTTTTATAATATTCTTTGTAAAACTAGTGATATATTTTTAATATTAATTAACATGATTATAAAGTATCACACAATTATATGTGTCTTATATAACTAAAAATGTTCATAGTTATTTTGTTTTTGTAAGAATGTAATGGATCTAGGAGTATGTGTTTTATACAATTTTCTGGTTTTCAGGTGACATCCAATGGTTTTATAAGTAATCGTGGAGAGGCTATGACCCACTTTCAGCAACTGTTATATGACAAGACATTTCTTGTCTTATTCATTAATACTTTAGAGTCACAAAGAACCTTTAATATAAAGCAAAGGTGAGAAGTTTGTAGATAGTATGATATAGACAAACTTTTGCTTACTTATGTTCTGTAAATTACTGTATACCATTTTCATAGACTTGTAACCCTGTTATGATGGTAGACAATAATACACTGAGATTATGATACAATGTTTGCAGTGTTTAAATATTTTTATAAATGACAAAAGTATTCTTGAAGTTACTAATAATCATTTAATACTGTATTTTTTGACTAAATACAATAATATCAGGTTTGTTTTTGAAGAAATTATAATCCTGTCATTACTAGTATTTTTTAGTAGCCACATAAAGTATGTAGTCATTATTTTATCACATTTTAACATCCAGCTAACTGTTATAATTTTGAACACTACCCTTAAGATACCCCTTACACTACACACACACACACAGGGGTTAAAAAGAAGCAGAAATGAAATGAAAATTACAAGTGAAATTAACTAAATAAATATGAAACAAGAAAAGAAAGGGAAATTTGTGAACTTATATTTTCCTTTGCAATAACAACCATATTTTTCAGTTTACAAACTATTTTGTTATTATGACAAGTTTATTTCACAAAAAAGTCCAAATATTAGAATACTATTTTAAGTGGTCTTGTGTACCTTTTTTAGAGTTAATTTTGCATCACTGCTGATGATAATTTTAATGGAGAAGATGGACTATGCTACTGAGTGAGTAACGTTTATGTTTGATGTTTGATAGATACTTTATGTCACAGAAGATATGTTAACAAACAGTGGATAAAATATATAAAATGTTTTTGATATTTGTAGATTACCCAACAGAATTATGCATTATTCTTTCAAAATTAGACTCGTATATAGGAGTAACTCTTGTTAAGAACAAACATAAAATTAGGTTTCTAACTTGCATAATTATTTATTGTAATACTAACCTTGCTGATAATATTACTATTATTATATGATGTAAATATATTCATCATGCTACAAGTAAAGGAAATATGAAGATGTGTTTACTTCAAAGGTTGTAACAATTTGATATCAATAGTGGTCATGTTCAGTAGTCTGTATGATCACCTGAGTTGACTAATTAATTAGTGACTTTTTTTAATATAAATACTAATTACAACAAGTAGTTTTATCTCATATTTTGGTTGCTAATCTGCTACCATCTTCAGGAAACTTCTGAAAACCACTCTTTCTATGTTGATGATAGTTGAGATTCAATTCTGGATCTTCTTGCTTGAATTAAAATTTGAATCATCTAACAATTTAATTTTTTTCAAGAGGAATATCCAGGTTTTGCTGACTTCTGTACTAGATTGACTGAGTATATTATCAGTTAGATCAGATGTTCCCAAGCTGTGATTCATAGTTGTACTTAAGGAGGTCTGCAGTAACACATCCAATTTATTAAGTTTACCATTTACTGGAAGAGTATTGATAAAATATAATACTAAGACATTATAAAACTAATATAGTAATATATGTACATATAAATCCTAAATTAATAACTGTAATTCACATAAATTATGTAAATTCATTCTGCATCTGGCACCATTGCGTGCTGATCATTAAAAAGCAAAACAGTTGATTTCCAGTTGGCTTGACATATAAAATCAAAGTATAGAAATATAATAAGTGTGAAGCTGGATATTCATTTGAAACTGTCACACACTGACCTAGAAATCTGTAAAATTGTTTTAGCAGACAAATATCATCCTTCACATTAATGTAAGTTGTAAGATGTAATTTTAATTTTCCATATTTAAAAATCTTTTTGTTGTTCTTTTCTTAAAACTAGAATAAAGCTGTAAAGGTAGTAAAATACATATATGATACATGGTAAAAACTAATGGAAGATGGTCCACCGATACAGTGAAGAAGTTGAAGGGGAGGTCCACTGGTTGGCAAAGTTTTGGAACCCCTAAGTTAGATGGATATAGAAACTTCTTTGTTTTCTCCTGTATTGTTCATGTCCCACTATTAACTTTCAGTATTATTTCAATCTGTCATATGGTCTTCTTTTTTGATATGATAAGATGATGTTACTGAGTCTTGATTCGCAGCCAAAACATTAGAAAAAAACAAGCAGTTATTAATTAGTATCTGGTTACATATAAACTAAAAATTATTTATTATAATTAATAATTAGGTTATTGTGTAGGCTACTAAACATGACAGTAATTTTCAACCCAGATTTATCACATGTAGTCATGTTAAAGATTTGGATTTTTTCAGTTGTTTAAATGTACTTCTGATGAGTTGATGAAACAAAAATTAAGTATATAAGGAACAAGTTTAATCTACACATGTGTTCATTGATTGAGAAAAACCTGAAAAATAGATTTTTTTATTGTTTGTAGTTGCTTACAAGTGATGATATAAAATATTGTGATTAATGTGATATCATAAATTTAATCGTTTTTTGAAGAATATTACAGTGAAAGTTATTAATGTTAAAAAAACTTAAAAATGCTCTTGAAATTATAGTACTTACTGACATACATCAGTGTATGTTTATATAAAGTACAAGAGATTATTTAATAAATACATTTTGCATTTATTATGTAAGGACTGAAGTTGAGGGAGAAAATTAAGTGAAAGTTTTTTTTTTCCATTTCCAATACATCTAACTTAGACTTGTGATACTTGGAAAAAACATGATAAATTTGTAAATTACAAACTTATTAGCCCAGGAAAATGGAACCCTTACTTTCAAAGCTAGAAGTTTCTTACCTTTTAAGGTAGCAAATAACTATATGAAATGTTTTATCTATACAATACTCATCACAGTAACTTGACCTAGCATGGTCTGGTGGTTAGGATAGTTGACTAGCAATTTTTGAGCCCCAAGATTGAAACATGACACAAAACATGTTTACCCTTTCAGTCACAAGTAGTTCTACCATTTGATGGTGAAAGTAGTCTTAGAGTCATTAGTGGGTGATGCTGATTAGCTTCCTTCATTGTAGTCTACCATTATAAAATTAGGGACAGCTAGCATCTTTTAAATACGACAAACAAAGCACAGTAACTCAGTTATAAAAGTGATTTGTCAGTTTATTTTTGTAATTTGAGTATGTAATAAAATTGTAAGATGATATTCAGTTTATTACATATTTTTCTCCTGTATAGTGTTCTGAAAACTCTTCTTAAGCGGCTGGTAGAGAAGTCGGTCACCACCAAATATCCACAATTAATGTTGAGAAGGTTAGTTATTGTATTTTTACATCATTCAGTTTATGAACTTGTGTTAAGGCTATGAAAATCCAAGTAGTATGTGATGTCTCTTAGACTAAACTAACGATCAAAGTTAATGAAGATATCTTGGTAAATAATTCCATTTTGCAATAAAACATTTTAAACACACAAACTTTGCATTTTCAAAGCTTTGGAAAACTGAGTTTTCAAGCAATTAAGAAATGACCATAATCTACTTACTAAAACATTTTGTATATCAGTGAGTAGAATATGAAAATGACAGAAATTTGTTAAAGCACATGATAGATAGTTCAATAGAAAGTTTTTATACTGATTGTTTTCTCACTAAAATTTCATCATTTTGTAGGACAGAATCAGTTGTAGAAAAATTGCTTACAAATTGGATGGCATTAAACATGTACAGTTATTTAAAGGTAAGGTTTGTAAATTTTACTGAAACTTTTGTTTGTAGAGAGAAAGAGAAATTAACTACTGAGTTATTATTGTTAGAAATGCTAGTAGGTTTCTTCAAGTTGGATAACATAGTGAAGATTTTTCATTATCAACTTTTCGTTTCTTATGTAGTTGTTGCTGTAAGATAGCTATGTTTTAATAGCTACATACAGCTATTTGATAAATCTCTAAGTTATGTATTTCTTGGTGCCATTGATTTGAATTAACTAATCTGTTTAATGTAAGAACAACAGATCTGAAACTTTTCATTCAGTGCTGTGCTTTTCATTTATGTAGGAATGGGCAAGCAAAAATCTCTTTTTACTTTTCTGTGCTGTGAAACACCAGGTTGAAAAAGGACCCGTTGATGCAGTGACAAATGATGCGCGTTACTCTTTGTCTGAACAAAGATTGTTACAAGATCACATTGAATATTCCACTGTGGTAAACTGTCCTTAAATGTTTCATGGATCAAAATAATGAAAGTTACTCATAATTTAATGAAAAATTTATTGGATTAAAGAAAACATTTTTAAAAATGAAAGTTAGTGAAATATATAGTGTAATAAACAGTAAAATTAATCAAGGAAGTTTATTTGAACTTAAAAAAGTAATACATTGAAAATCATAGATACAAAATAATAGAAGTAAAAAAGGTTTATCAGTCAGCACAACTTATTAAAGTAATAGAAGTATTAAAATCACTAAGTTAAAATCTCAAAGATTTGTAGTTGTTACTAGAAGAAGTTTTAAAGTAATTGTTATTTTTTGTTAGTAAATTTTATTCTCAGGAAGGAGTATGTATTGATGTGAAAAAGGAATTTTTAAACAAACTATGTAACACATTATGTATGATTGGTAAAAATTATCAGTTTTTGTTCATTAAATGACTTCTAGCTTCAGAGAGATTTTTAAAGCAGGAGAACCACCCAATAAAGTTTGGAGCATTTCTAAAAGTACAGTTTGTGATGAAGGCTTAAAGCCAAAGCATTGTGCTATTAAAATAATTTCAAATATCTCTCTCTTGTAAGAGGCCATTTATAATAAACCTGAACTATGGTTCTTTCAGTATTGCACAGTTAAAAAAACTGAAATGATTAGTTGAACTCAACAGTGATTAACCAAGCAAGGTTTTTCCAGTTCAATGTTAGAGGAATTACACAATAATATAACATAGGATTAGATCACCTGATGTTACCAGATGAAGGTTAATAATTTATTTTGGTTGCTACAGTTAACATAAATTTTATCTATTAAAATAAAAAGTCAATGAAAAAATACTCAAGTACCTAAAGAGAGAAATTTAACTTCTGATTGAAACATTTTAGTAGAAAACCATTGTCATAAAAGGTTCATTATTTAAATGTTTTCTTCACTTAATAAATTGTGAAATGATTTTTAATACTATAGAGTCTTTTAATTGTTACAGTGAACATAAAATGTATCCGTAAAAAATACAACAACTATAAACCAGGTGGTGGGCAGTGCACAGATAGCTCATTGTGTAGCTTTGTGCTTAATTGCAAAGAAACAAACCAAATTACAAAAAAGTAATTCAATAGGAAATGCCCAAATACGTAAATAAAAGCAATACATTTAACTTCTGATATAAACATTTCAGTAGAGACGGTTTATTTAATAAAGAAAACTTTAAACAAATTAAACTTTTCTTTATTAAATAAACTGTAAAATAGTTTGTTTTTTTTAAATATGGAATCATTTTATGTTAATTTCATTTATAAGATATTATTATATAAACTTTGGGTTTAATGTCTGTTTAATGTTTACTTCTAGACAATCCATTTACTTAAAGATAATTGTGATGAAAACGTCCAGATAAATGTAAATGACTGTGACACCATAAATCAAGTGAAGGCTAAAATATTGGATGCTCTGTATAAGAATATTCCATTCTCTCTACGTCCATCCATTTATGATGTTGATTTAGGTGAGAAACCTGTAAGATATGACTTTGAAATAGTTAAATAGGTTCATGTGATCAGTCTTTTATTGTTATACTGTTAAAGCTACATCTGTTTGCCAAATACTGCAAAACTTATTTCATATATCATGGCATTATGATGTAAAAAATTGGAACCCAAAAGTTTCCCATCATCTGCTGTGTATTTATAAATTTAAAGCTCTACACATAAAACGAGGAGACATTTTGTTTCAGGACAAAAAATTGTATACAATGAGTTGAAAAATGTCTTTTTAGATTATACATTTGTTACGTTGCAAAAAGAATTTATTTCTCTATTGGATTCATGATACATATTGCAGAGGGTTGTTTTTATTTTGTGGTATAATTTTATGTACTATTACCTCATGTCTGGCTATTCTTATGTCCCATAACTACATGGATTAAATGTATTAAGTATCTTATTGCAATTCAGTTGAAGCTTAGTGATTTGGAAGTTGCAGGTATTGCTTAAAATTGACCACTTCTTTACAGGTTACATATAGGATCTTTCAAGTGAAGCTATACCTTTCCATAATTACAGAAGCAAGAAAAATTACAAAATTTTAGTATTTCATAAAAGCATAATATCTGTTTTGTTTTAAAACACTAGTAAAGAAAGATAAGGCATGATTCCAGAAAGAAGAAAGAATAACTGAGTTAATGAAAAATGTTAAACAACCTCTCACTGGAATAACTCAAGGACTCAATGATCTATTGCAGTTAAATTAAGAACTTCACTTAAAGCTGTGAAGAAGACACTTAACACTGAATTAAGTCTCTGAAAGTTTTCTTCAAAGGATATGTGGTAGCTGCAGGTTATGCCTGTAATGTTAATTTAAATGCCTGGAGGGTCCAGAAAAATTCCAAATTTAATGGTGCATGCTATATAGACCAATCTGCTGATTTCACTACATATATTGAGAAAACATCATCTTTGTTTAACATGAATTGTGATGAGGTGTGATTGCATTAAAAACAAGTTATTTAGCCCATATCCAAGTTAATTGTCATGGTTTTGTTTAAAAGATGCCAGTACAAACAGGAATTCATAAGCAGACATCTCTTGTGGACTTCTGTGCCTTTTCATGCGGGTCCTTAGAAATCAGCATCCATACATATTTGATATAAAGAGGAAGGTAGCATCAGTTTCATCACAATGTTTAAAGGTTGTTTTTTTTTTCAGTGAAAATTGCAGAGTAGTAGTTCATAACCATAGTTATTATATAGCAACACTACTCATGACAGAAGAAAGGGTTGCGAGTTCATCATACTTTTATCATTACCATAGGTTGTGAGTATATGCAGAAAATTAGACTGACAATTTATAATAAAAATATTAATACTTAACTTAGTATGTTCATTTACAACTTATTTAACAATTTTTAGAGTGGAAATATGAGTGTGGTGGTCACTTGACTTTGGCTGATGAAGACCTAACAACTAAAACTTGTGGCACGTGGCGACGAATTAACACACTGAGACATTACGGCGTAAAAGATTTTGCTGTTATGAATTTAGTTACTAAAGAAAAAAGCTTCAGTTCCAGTAGTAAGTTTATTTTAAACAACTTTTGTTTCCAGCATAAATAGTTTCATGGTTTCCATGTACATAGGTGTGTGTGTGTGTTTATATATATATTATGGACATTTACAGAAGCATTTTACTTATTTCTAAGCACAGATTTCCCCCATGTGTAATTTTGTACAAAATTTAAAAACAGACTTATTTCTTATTTGTGCAGTGATGTTGCTTTGAAGAAGGTTTGATGTCATTAAGACATTGTTTCTTGTCATTTGATTTTATAATGACTAAACAGTTAATGAGAAAAACGAAAGCTGGTTTTTGAGAACCATTGCTCTTCTGCATAACTTGTCTCTTAGCAACCATCTTCCTTTGCTTATTTTATTTGGAAATTTTGTAAGGCCTAATTTTTTGTAGTCTTACAACAGGTATGTTTGCTGTACATATGTACATTGTTCAGTATTATTGCATAGATGCCAACCATTACAATTTGAGCATAATCATTACGATTTTGGTGTATACATTATGACTATATGTTCATACAGGCAAATATTACAACTTGTTGCAACTCCCAAATTATTATATATTATATATGCCTATACAATAAAGTGATAAATTGTTTTGTTCCCCCAGGGCTTGAAAAGGATGAAAAGAAAATTTCTAGTGAGATACAAATAAATTTTGATTATAAATAAAAGACATAGTCCAAATGGTTACTTGCGGTAATCATGTTTGTGCTTGAAATAATAAAAAATATTTGTATCTCCGACTTCTACCAATAGTTTGAGTGCAGTGCTTCTCGATACTGGGTACATGGGGGAATCCATAGTTACATCGTGTAGATGGGTATTTTCTCATTTTCTAAGTGGCATAGAAACACCAATGCGATCATTCACAAGATGGAAAAAAAGAGGCCTTGTTCACCAGATTGTCTTATTTCTGGCAGCAAATCTAAAAGGACTAAAACTGTGAATCAAAAATTTAGGAAAGAGTATAGTGTAAAATATCTGGTCAATGCATCAAAAGTCAGTGACAGTCATGCATTTTGTACAGTTTGTCACATCTATTTTTCTGTGGTGCATGGTGGGATAAACGATTGTTTCAGACATACAAAATTGGTATCTCACCAACAAAAGGTTGGGGTGAAGACAAAAACGATGCAGATAACAACATTTATGAGTAAGAATTCAGAATATGAAACCATAAATGCAGAAATGATGTTCACGCAATTCATCATTGCTCATAATTTACCCATAGCTGTAACCGATCATGCAGGACATTTATTCAAAAAAATGTTTCCAGATTCTGTCATAGCTAAAAAATATGGCTGTGCTAGAACCAAAACTACAGACATTGTACAAGTGTTGAGTTGTGAAAATGACGAAATGATTTCAAGCATACTTACTAACAGTGTTTACAGTTTAGACAAAACACAGTCATAAATGAGCAATTTATAGCAGAAATAAGTAATAATAGTTATAACAATAATATAATAATAAACAGCTTAGAGACGTTGGTCAGGCCTAGTGGTCGCAAATGATAACGTGCTCTGTCTACAATCATTACGCTTAGTCATTTGAAATATTTGGCATCTCTGTTATTGCTTCTGTTAATTGTAATAATGAGAAAGGAAGAAAATCGTTAACTGATACTTGTAATGTTCATGTAAAACTGTTGAATTCTGTTTTTAAAGTTTACTGCATAAAGAATATTGAGAAATCACTTGGATTATGTTAGGAAGAACAAATTAAGTTTTTTGTGACTATGTTTGCATTATATGTTAGGCATAGAAAAGAAAAAAATATTGTAGTTTAGTGTTTCTGAAGTTAGCATTTGATTTGTCATCATAATATAAAAAAAGTTACTTTACTTCTTTAAATATAATATACTGGCAATCCAGTAACCATCTCATCTACTACCTACTTATGTAGGAAATATTGTAAATAACCACAAAGACCAATAACATTTTATTTATTTTTGTAGGTATAGAAAATGCTTCAATAAGCTCTATAACTCCAGTCATCAAAACTGCAGGTGTGGAACAAGGTATCAAATACTGGCACCTAGTCAAGATCATCGATGACCACATGGATCAGAAGAATGACCATTGTTACCTAGCCATAAGACCTGAGGTTTTCCTCACAAGGTTATTGTCTACCAAGGTACTTATAAGAGCCAGATAAAATTACTGATTTAGTTTTGAATGTGCATAGTAATGATACATGTATCTAGTCCTCAAAGAAACAGTTTTCTTTATTACGCTTTTGTAATAAAATTAAACAATAAAGAACACAATAATTTAAAAATATTTTAGGAAAACAAAATATGTTTACATTCATTATTACAGAGAAAACATCTACTTATTTTATGAGTGGTTCTAATTATCATAAATTGAATATTAAGGTGTGATTTATTACTTACAGTAAGTACACATTTGCAACTAATCACTTTGACATTATTCTTGTTGTAATTTACTTTTGAATATTCAGAATGAAAGAAGTTAAAAGAGTGTACTTTAAATAAGACTGTTTATGCTCTAACAAGTTGTATGGAACTTGAAAACCTCTGGTTGTGATTATGAAAACATCTTCATTATAAAATTAAGGTGTTAAAAACGAAATAAAATGAGTCTAATAAACAATAAGAAAAAAAAATCAGAAGCAATGGACAATGACAAAGAAATATTTTTTAACTTTTGGCTATAGGCTTTTGATATTATCTCATACTTTGCACTAGTTATTAAGTATAACATGTAATTATTATAATTCTGAATGCTGTATAAATATCTTTGTGTCTTTTCATTTAAAGTACATTGTTTGTTTATAGTACTGATTCTGCACAGGAACATGAATGGCATTGTTTCTATACCAAAACACTTTCTTCTTCATTGTGGTTTTCTTTAATGTTCATTAAATTAATTAATGAGTTCTTTGAGGTTATTGTTACTGTTTACATACAATGTTCTCCAAGCCATTTTGTAATAAGAATGTGTCTCTCCAAGCTATACAGCTAGGCAGCTTACATGTTTTGTAAACTTTATATTGTTATATGTTACTCTGTTGTATTTGACTCCATCTGAACTGCAGTGATGGTCAAGTTCTTGAAGAAATTGCAAACTGAAGCATTTACCATTAAATTATTTCTGTTTATAATGGGTCCTTTTTAATATTAATGTATACTGAGTAAACTTCATCCCACAACCATTTTAAATTATAAATGTTCCATGTATATCATATAGAATGTATGATTATTCTTTTCTTCACTGCAAGTATGAAATTTCTTTAAAACACTTCACTGACATCAACTTTTTAATTATTCAATTTTTTAGATTAGCATTTGTTATCATATTAGGTTATTTATTGGGCCAATACCTGGCATGATTTCTTACTGCAAGTAAAGTAAATTCATTGGTTTGTTATTAAGATGTGTGTATACTCTTTTATTAAGTTTTAGTTTTGTTTGGTGACAGGGAACTGTGCAGAAATTTATTGATGATTTCCTATCAACAGTATTAACCATTTGTGATGATTTTCCTCCTGCTGTAAAATGGCTGTTTGATCTTCTAGATACCACTGCAGTTCAACATGGAATAACTGACCCTGAAGTTGTTCATGCCTGGAAGAGTAATTGGTAAGATACTGAAAGATGAAAAATGTTTTGAAATAACAGTTTTCACAAATAATTTAAGTTAAGAGAATTTAATGGATAAGTTTCTAATCACATATAAAAGTTACAAAACTTCTCTTAAATAACATACTAATCTTTTGTTTAAAGTAGAAAAATGTACGACTTTTACTACACTTAATGCAGGATAGTCTTTACAAGTAACTTTACAAGTTACTTCAGAGGATTTAGTATACTGTAATAAAATGCTTTTGAAGCCTCACCACATCTTGTAATCCATATATTTACATGCCTAACAATGCTGTATGTGATGACAATGCATCTTGAAAACAATTTTGCATTTTGAAAGGCCTATATTGTAAGGATTTCAAAGCCAGACCTCACCACTCCTCCATGCATGTTTTCCATAAACCATAGAGCATATAGAACAAGTCTTGGAGCACCCATTTCAACATTATGATCATACATGAGGTATATGATAGTTAAATATGAAGCATAGCTAGAATCTTTCATGTGATAACTTCATATTCTGTTGTCCTAATTTCCAGACAGAGATACTTTGAATATGCTGTGTAGTGTTGACTGGGAAAAACTAATAACTTTTGTGCTCATGGATTTACAACTTTTCTTATCACCGCTTACATACGACACATTGCAAATCTCTTTCTGGACAGTTCTACTGCCTCAAAATTTTTCATACTTCTTTGTACTCCAATTCCATAAGCGAAAGAGAAATCCTCATCTTGGAGGCTCAAAAGCCCAGCATGAATACATGTATATGGATAATTTTTGTTGGAGAGGTTGTTATATATACTTCCTGAGAGTGACAATTTAACAGTGGCATGGCATACAAGTTAAGCACCAAACAATGTCATGATGTAGTTCTAATGTATTCAGTTTCACTACAACTTTGTCAGCTGTTATTTCCATTTGTAATAATAATGTGAATGAAATAGAGCCTTTAGTTCAAAGAAATAATAATGAAAGAGAAATATGACCTTGAATTAAGTGTAATGTAGTGGAAAGAACATAATCATAACTGAAGTGTAGTAAAAAATGTTAAAAATCAAATATAGTAATTGAAGCCATTGGTATTTGTGTTTCTGATATACTTTTTTTATTCAATAATTCTGAACACAATTATTTTATTTTTACAGTCTAACCTTGAGGTTTTGGGTAAATTTCATCAAAAATCCAGATTTTATTCTGGACATCAATAAAACTTCACTATTAGATTCCTGTTTCTCAGTCATTGCTCAGGCACTCATGGATGCATGTTCTACATACGAACATAGGCTTGGAAAGGTAAACGCTGTGTTTTACATGAGATTATATACTGTAACTCTACTTCTTAAACCTTGTTATGTCATAGAGACAACTAAACTAAGTATAATACTGATAACCGTATCTCAGAATTGTTTTTTGATACCTATAAGTATCATAGCTTCTGCATTTCCATTCAAATTATAGTTGAATATTTTCTTACATGTTAAGACTAAATAAGTAATTATTCTTATGCATGTCATAGAATAGCTAATATTAAAGCTTATGATTGACTATTATTGCAATTAAAACAAAAATTTAGTAGTTTGAAAGAGCTGAAATGTTACTGTATATGTTTTTTACTCAGCACCATCTCAGACAAAAAAAGTTTGATTTCTTGTTAAAAATGTTTCATAAAGTGATTACAATTTTGTGTGAAGTATAGATTGATTGTTTAATCCAGTAAATTCTTTGTTGCCTTATTTGTGAAATTAAACTAAGTAGTTTATATTTTAAAACTTTTCACTAGGTTATAAAAATACACACTTCAAATGATGTGAATTATTCAGCCAGTTTACAAACATATAGTTTAAAACTGTTGTAAGGCTTCTTTGATGTAATTAATGTAAATTTAGTGACTGTGCCACTTTTTAATAGTCCAAACAATAAATTGTTTTTAACACAAAGTTTTGAAAGTCATTCTGTTGTTGGATAATACTGTAACAATTTTTACACAGCAATGCACGTGTTGTACAAAGTGTTTTTTTGTATATCTGTAGTGTAGTAGCTGGTGAAACCTTGTGACTGTTAATTGTCACTTATTTTAATGCCAAAATCGATTAGATTACCCCACTTGAATTAGTTACTTTCCCTAAGTCCTAATGATAACACTATATATGGCATACAGTTTAGCAATTAATGAACATTGATTTTGTATTGAGCATAATCAAACTGCTTTAAATTTAGAAAAAAATTTTAGAAATTATGCTAAAATAACAAAAGAAATATTGAAGGAAGAAATACAATTTCTGTGGCTTTGATATGTTTTTATGTATTTAATGGAACATATTAAACACTGAAATTTTTCTTTTTAGGACTCCCCTTCAAATAAGCTTTTGTTTGCTAAAGATATTATTTCTTACAAAAAAATGGTAACAAAATTCTATGAAGAGGTAGCACTCTTACCCCATATTCCTGAGCAGGAGGTTATTGCCAGTATGCAAAAGCTTTCACTAGTGAGTATAAACTTTCTCAGACTTTATTTTGAAATTTTAAATAAATGTGTTTCCAAAAAATTATACAAAAAATGTCAAGTGATGGGTCTGTTATTTTTTAACCATAAAATTATAACCATTAGATAATGATTCATGATTCTTATGTACATAGGCACACTATGAGGAATTCAATGGTATGAATGCTGTAAAAGAACTCTATAGCTATGCTGAAAGGAACTTCAAAGAGGTATTGTGAAGGACATAAGCTTGTGTTCTTAAACGACAATTGACGTAATGAATTTATTTTACATTTTACTGAAATAATGTAAAGTAATTGCTAGCCCTAGTTCAACTTTCAATGTGATAAATGAGCATACACTTGTACAAGAGTATCATGTTACAATTATTTCTCTTTTTTCTTACCACAATGGTGCTATTATAACATATTAAATAACTCACAATAGAAATTGAAATAGAATTTGCAGGATATTTGTGAGTGTGCTTTTTGTTATAGAAATAACATATCAAGGATAATCATGCACCCACAAATTTGATTGGAGATATTAAGTGGGTGCTTTATATTTCATTATTTATCTGTGTAGGTTTCTGAGGCCCTAAGATCCAATCCTCAGTGTGATATGTCAAACCTAGTACAGACATTTGAAACTGTGATGTGCACGTTACAAGGAAAAGAAGATCCTACATGTTGAAGAGAACAAGTAAAACAAATTTATTAAAGGGTGCTAAAACAAACTGAGTTTAAAACTTTTTATATATCATTTTGTGTGTCAAATTACCATAATCATTCCAGTTATATTAAGGGTGAACTATGCAAGTTATGTGTAAGCAAGGTGATACCAAAATAACAAACAACAGTAACAAATCAAAATTTAACCAAAAGATAGATATTGTTCTCCTATACTTGTTAATATGTAAAAACGTGTTGGAAAAAGTGTGCATTGAAATTTATCAAAACATTCCAATAGCTAAGAAATACAAATATCAAGGATTTCACCAATATAAAATTTCTTTCTTAGTGAGACTACCAAGTTAATGTTTTTATTATTTTCTTGACTGTAATGGAATAATGAAGTACATGCTTATAAAATAATTACCAGTGCCTGTAGAACTGCCAAGAGCTTTCAGGGACCCTGAGGAAGTGAAAGGATGTGCCTCTCCCTCTTTCAGTCAATTTCTTCTCTGCTTTCTCCATTGCCTTCTTCAGGCATTATGTCCTGGGTAAATCTCCCATCCCCTCTACTCTCTCTGTACTGTAACACAATTTTTCTTACTGCAATGTAAATGGGATGTTTGTACATGTGTAGAACTATAGCTATATTAATTATTGTGTATCATATAGGTATGTTTGAAATACTGTGATTACTGAACTAAAGAAAATTAAACCAATAAGCATTTTTTGTGTAACATTGTTTGATACAACAAGATATTTTTGAGTTAATGTTTTGGAATGTGGGAAAAAGCTCTTGTGTGTGGACATACTACTTATAAAAACATTTCTTTAAGTGTATATAAATTGTTTTAGATGTCATGTTATTCTTGTACAAGGTAGGTTAACAAAATAATTATTTAAATTTTTTAAAAGAATTACACACAGATTATATGCCTGTGATATTGTTTTTAGTATCAGCTGTCATATTTTATATTGAGTTAGAGGTAAAGCCCTTTGCAAGCTATTTAAAAATGGTTAGCTGTGTTGTTTCAAATATTGTAAAAAAAATTATGTGCATTCAATAATGTTTTATCCAATAATGATTATCACATGTGATTAATGTATGAAGTTTATTCCTTCCTATGACTGTTATGATAATTATTATCAGCCATCCTAAAATGTGTGCTCATTATTTTTAGTGTAATATTTATTGCAAGTTACAGCATATATATTTATGGTTTTCTAGTTAGATATATAATTAATATCTAACTTTGGCATCTTTGGGTGAAGCATACTTAATGCACTTTCATAACAAAGAAATTTGTTTCAAAGAGAAGTATTTTCTTTGTTTTTATTATACATATCATTAGGTGATTTTTTTTCATCCTATTTTTGCCAAAACGTAATTCTGTAATTGCTCTGCTCTGAGAAGCGAACAACTGTTGCTTCAAAAATATTATCAGTCTTATTGTATATAATATATACATGTATATAATATTTTTAACAGGTTTATCAGTAACATAAATTTTCTATTAGATATGATCTGACTTGCATACTTATGTTTCAGAAATGGTCTTTACCAATTGGAGACAACAAAAAACAAAAAAAAATGTATGATTCAGCTTGGTTAAGCATGCAAAATGAATGTTTATTTTCTTATTGTTTTTTCACAATATGGAGACTATTGAATAAAAGCTGCTGCCACCTGGTAGTAATAATTTGTCATTTAATTCGTTATTAGATTTATTTCTCAACAAATCAAAGACGATATTTGTATTCTAAAAGGAATGAGTGATAATCTTGACGCTAATAGTATATAAAGAAGATATTAGGCTTAATTATTTTCAGCAGCGCACTTTATAGCCAATATGAATATATTTAAATATTTTTCATTATAGATGCTACGAAGAAGTTTATTGTATTTATACTTTTTAAAATTTATTTTTATTTGTGGTTTATAGCTTACGCTTCACAGAGTTTGACATTCTTGGCAGTATTAACTAGGTTTGGGGACACGAAGACATTTGATCCATAAACATAGTATAAAAAAAATGTACTGAGTAGACCAAATATGATTAATTTACTGAACAAGCAAATACAGAGAAATCGCAAATGTATGTAATATTCAATTAAGAAATAAGATACGAAGAAAACAAACGAAAGAAACAACAACTTTAGTTTAAACAATTAAAGTTAATACTCTTAGTAAAGTAGACCTGTAGATATTGATAGAATCTAAAAAAACTTTATCAAAATACGAACTCTCACTTCACATCATAAACTATTGCAGTACATGTTCATTTCTAATATAACGCCCTCTACCCCCTTCCAATAATTCTACGAAAGATGATGAAACTTTTTCTGTCACAAAACTACATAAGGTGCGAGTACTGTTGGTGCTATTCGAACTTGAATTTAGGTTTTGAAATAGAAAATATTTAAAAATTAAACTTTCAAGTACTTAGTTTTTAGTGCAAGTGGAATTATCAGCGCTTCAAAATAATTACTAATTATTGAAACTTCTTCTGGAACAAAGTTTTTTGTTGTTTTTTTCAATTTTGTTACTTAAATAAAATAATTTTAAGATGAAGTAATACAATTTTAAAAGTTTTCTTTTGCCTAAGAAATCATTGGAGCAAAAACTTGCTCCATGATTTTACAGTTTCTCAAGCGAATTCTGTTTTTTATATCACAACTTTTATCATGTGCAACGTAATAAAAAACGGTGTATTAATTGATCAGTAACTCTACATCGCCCTCTGCTGGCACCAAATATTATCTATTTCGTTCATATTTCGTTTTATTAAAAATTCAAAAATATATTGAACTTAATATCGCATGAATTCTTCTTTCTTAATGATAGATATCCAACTATTTGTTTATACTATTGATCGTCAAAAAGCATTCCATTTATTGTTTTGTTAATTTATTTCAAAACTTGAAAAGAGATTTTAGTTTCACATTTGAAGGTTTTTGTTTTGTTGTTTATTCATGCGAGATTTCTAGAATTAGAAAGTTTATGATTGAATAAAAGAATTTTGATGCCGCGTTAACAAATTTATAATTAGTGTAATTTACAGTGAATCCGGAACTCCAAGGTTCAGGTACCATTGCTGCAACTCGTGCACAGCACTTTGGAGCCGTGGATGCGTGAGAAGAAAGGAAATTAAATCCTACTATATAATTAGAGAAGTCTAATAGTTTTGGTAGTTGGTACTGTTAGCTAACTACCTTCCTTCTACTGAATTAACTAAAAATTAATGTGAGCTAACGCACATATTATTTGTATAGTATTACACGAATATCAAAAACCAACCATACGTCGAACAGCATGTGAAAACCTTAAAGTTGTTGCATTATGGTAAATGTCGACGAAACGGATTTTGTAACGTTTCAGTAAAATATTCCGTCCATTTATTTTCCTTATAAACAATAATTTACTAAAATCAAAATATTAAAACAATGTGACACTCTATATGAAATTCTTAATTTTTCAAAAGCGCATCGTTTTCTTGATAATGTTGCAAAAAAGACGATCTGTAGTAATTCGGGGCCTAGCAATGGGATTAAGATTTGGGCTTTGACTCGGCCATTCCAGGACTCTCCATTTCTTAGTTTCCGGCCAATCCTTGGTGGATTTACTGGTATGTTTTGGGTCATTGTCGTGTTGCAGAGTCCAGTTCCGCTTCAGCTTTAATTTTCTTACAGATGGACTCACATGTTCCTCAAGCACTCTCTGATACACAGTTGAATACACAGTGGATTTTATGATTTTGAGCTGTCCAGGTTCTGCTGCAGCAAAACAGCCCCCAAACCACGACACTTCCTCCTCCATGCTTCACAGTTGATATGAGGTTCTTTTTCTGGAATGTTGTATTTGGTTTACGCCAAATATGTTCTCTGTTCTGGTGTCCAAATAATTCAAATTTGGACTCATCTCTCCAAAGAACATTATTCCAGAAGTCCTAGTCTTTGTCTACATTCTCTCTGGCAAACTTCAGTCTGGCCTTGATGTTTCTCTTAGAGAGCAAAGGTTTCCTCCTTGCACACCTCCCATGCAAGTTAAATTTGTGCAGTCTCTTTCTGATTGTAGAGGCATGCACTTTCATATCAACAGTAGCCAGAGCCTGCTGTAGGTCCCGTGATGACATGTTAGGGTGTTTGGAGACCTCTTTTAGCATTTTGCGGTCTGCTCTCTGGGTGAACTTGCTTGGACGACCAAATTTGGGCATGTTGGCAGTTGTTTTGAAAGCCCTCCACTTGTTGACTATTTTCCGGACAGTGGAATGGCTGATTTCAAAATCCTTTGAGATCTTTTTAAATCCCTTACCAGACTCATAAGCTGCTACAATTTTTTTTCTGAAGGCCTCAGACAGCTCTTTTGCTCTCACCATGGTGCTCACTCTCACTTCAACAGCACACCAAACTAAATGTCTTAGGTTTAAATAGGGCAAGCCTCATTCAAAATGCTGAGTAACGATCTTCTAATCATGTGCAGCTGGTGTGATACACCTGTGTGAGAGTTGAGCCATTTTAAGTGGGAATAAATGTGGGGGTGTCCTAACTTTTTCCTCAGTCAGAATATTCATTTTTGTAGAATTACATTTACATGAGATCTTGAAAAGTATTTTCTTCAGTTTTAATTGTTTAGTTATATTCCTATAATCTCTCAGTATTGTTAAAATTGAGATTCAATATATATATATCAAAAAATGTTACAAAAATACACAGGCTTTCATAGGGTGTCCTAACTTTTTCACATGACTGTATATATATAGTACAGGTGATTCCTCTACCTTCTATCTTATTCACTCCAGAATCATTACACTTGAAGAAAAAACACTACTGTAGCCACTACCGACAACTCTTTACAGACAATCCCAGCCACGAAGTAACTCACTACATCACCTGTTTTCGTAGACAAATTCACTCAAATGCCAACTTCGAAGAAGCATCCGCCGAAGGAGCAAGCAGTAGGGACCAACATACCACAAAATACCCTATGCAGCATTTCATTCTCTACCATACGGTTCTAACAGCCAACATTGATATATAGACCCACATAGCCATGAAGAGCCGACGAATCCAGACCTTGGAACAACCAACTGACGAAGGTTGCCTGTCCCTCCAACTTCCCCAGAAACCAACTGTGCCCAAGTAGAATTCTCACAATCAGCTTGATTCCCGTGGCTTTGCCTTATATCAGAGTATGACTGGTAAGTCATTCTCCCAGCGCCAGACCTACAAAGTCATCAACAATACGAAATCTGACGACGAAAAAACGGGGACTTTGCGAGCCTGACATAACATTTTTTACTGTCCAGTTTATTTTAAATTCTTAATATCACTATAATTTTATTTGTAATAATTTGCCTTCTCTTCTCTCCTACAGGCTCTCCAGGGCACGGTCGGAGTTGTTATTCAGCCCCGAGCTGTGAAAGTGATTTCTTCTTGTGTTTCTCCAGTTTTCCCCCTACAGTAAAATGTTTAGATCTTGTGATCCCAGTCCTGAAAATGTGCCTTTCCACGTTAACGTTAAAATCTAATTGTTTAGTCATAAGAGCAAACTTTCGGCCTTTAAATAAAACTGGAAATGAATGTGGTGGAAGTTCTAGTTCTTTTTCACAGTTGGATGGAATTTCATTTTATTATAATTAAATGTTCTTATTATCCCATTATTTTATATTTTAATGTTATCTTCAACCAAAAATTAGAATTGAATTAAAATTTCAATTCGATTTCCTATAATTTTAGCTTAACTTTTAATCCGTATTAGTAATTTGCCATCGTTTTCTTCTTTTTATTATTGATTTAAGTCCTTTGATAAGTCACACATGGTGAATCTTCTTTATAAAACTGAAAGTTCATTAAATTAATAATAGAACCTTTAAGTAAACTGTTTAATCTGTTTAGAGATTTAGAACTTTCCAAAAGAGTGTAAAGAAGATGAATCGATTGACATATCCTTCTATATCTGATAGTATAAAGTTTTCCCTGGAATGTTGTTCAAATTTCCAGACCTCTAAGTGGCAATTAATTTAAATGCGTGTGTTGCGTGTTTTCTTATAACAAAGCCACATCGGGCTATCTGCCGATCCCACAGAGGGGAATCGAACCCCTGATTTTAGCGATGTAAATCCGTAGACATACCGCTGTACTAGCGGGGGGGATTAATTTAAATATGTTGATAAACCACCACAACGTGCCCTGTACCATCTTTGACATGTGTAACCAGCAGGACAATAATTAATCATCACTTTTTTCTTGTCACTTTTAAGTGGAATTATATTTCGTTCAGTGTGATGATATAATTTCGTTTTTTACAAACTAGATATCAGTCATGCAGCTTTCTTGTGTCATTTTCGTAGACCTAAACCACGTGTAGTAGCGTGGCCTAATATTTAGTGCTTGTTTGTAACTAAGCATAGAGCAATACAGTGGGCAATCTGTTCTCTTCCCACTAATGGATATCGAAACCCACTTTATAGTTTTCTAGCCACACAGACGTAACGCTGTGCCACTAGGGGGCATTATTTAGTGCTTCGGACCAGTAACACTGGAACAACAAAAAGAGTATTTTTCTTTACTACTAGAAATAATACAACTGTTTCTGAACAATTTGACGATGCTGATTCGAAAACTCATGTTAAAAATTTCAGATCATCTCTGGATTTTGAGTTATGTTATATTTATTTGAAATATTTTATATATATATATATATATCGTGAAACAATTTGTACTTTAATAATTTTATTTATTCATTGAAATTTGTATTTAAGAATGTCCAAAAACAATAAATAACAGCAATTTAAAAAACAATGAGTGTAATAAAATTATATATTGAAAATACATTCAGGTTATGTTCAAAACTTTAATCATATTAATATATTTTATTTTTGTTGGAATATATCTGCTTGACTTGTTACGTCTTTTGTGTGTATTTTTAGTTTCACGCTGTAAAACCAATAGCAATCTCCCATCATCACAGGATTCTATTATCCTTGATATTGTTATTCCATTGTAGAAATATCTTGGTGGAAATGTTTATAATATTTATCGCTCACTGCACCTAGATCATTTGAAAAGAAGGCTAAATGGGAGTGTAAGAAATGTATCTTTTCAGACACTCTAAACCTCATTTAACTGAAGTTCTCGAGCACATCACCAATCATCACAGCATAGTTTTTATTCCTGCAATTTCCTAAGAAAGTTTGGACAACAATTTGAATTATTTTCAGATTATAAGTTCTTTCTGATTGAGCACTGTTTCAAAATTATGATTCATCAGCACTTCCGAAATTTATAGATCAACAAAGATACATCCCTTTATTTTTGTTTCACTGATCTTTAGAAATTTATTAGACGTATATCTGAAACCATTACCAGCTTTGTTCATTCCTTTTACAAATTTTTTAATAAATTTTTAATATGAAGTGGAGCAGAAACATTCAGTAAGTGTTGATACTTTATATTCTGTTTACCTCATATGTAATTCTCTCTCACTGTCTCTTCCTTCTGTTGAAAATGATTTTTATCATTTAGTCTGTCCCAGAAACACAAACAAACAACAGTGTTTGGTATATCTTTTCTGTAGCCCTAGTAAGAGTGAAATAACTTTCAGATCACGACATATGTTCCACTTATGGTGGCCTCCCAGTAGTACAGAGTATATCTGTGGACTCACACCATTTGAAACCAGGTTTCGATACCCGTGGTGGGCAGAGCACGGATATCTCATTGTGTAGCTTTGTGCTTAATTTCAAATAGTTATGTAAAATGTTTATATGTTTAGCTTTCTAAGCTACTACAGTTTAAAAGTTCTTTGCAAATTGTATTCCTACTTTTCCTGATGATGTTTACTAACAAAACGCTGTTACTTACCACATAGAAAAGATAGTAAAAGTTTGAAAACGGCTTGAATTGGCAATGAAGAAAACATTATTACAAATATGCAACGTTTCGACAAGATTATGTCATCATCAGGTATATGCAGTTTATACAGACACACGATCGTAAGAGGTCTCTTTCAAGCTATTCATGACACGTGTAACATGCTCAATATTCAAGATCGCTTGAGTGGCTCAATAGATATTGTTTGTTCGAAAATATAAAGAGCAGGACGTCAAGCTCTAACAATTGTGTTCGCTAAAGCAGGTGATGCTTCAGTTTGAATTATTAATCAGCTTATGAAACCAAATTTAACACACTGTTGCTATTTAAGTTATAATAAATACTGAAAATTATCGCTTCAATCTACGTAATCATATATTTTCTACATAAATTTATTGTTCGTAAATAAATTTACAAACCCTAAATGAGGCTGAGACAAGGCTTACTGAAACATTCATTAATAAAATTTCAAAGTACATACTGCTATTTGTTCTTTTCAGTATGTATTATTTTGTATAGAATGAAATTCAGCTATACTTTACAACAATTGGTCAAAAGTTTAGTCTGTTTGGGATAACTTTTCAAATAATCAGTTCTGTTCTACATTTAACATCAACATGTGAAATGTATGAGATTCTTTTACAACAAATGTTAAGAGAGTAAGTTGCTTCCGAATGGTGTTCGGTCAGAAGTTCAGATCACAACAATTAGTCTAAAGTTTCTTCTTCCGTCATCATTTGTATATCCATCTCAAAAGAAAGAACTACATAAGCGTTGTTAACAGTGGCGTACTAAAGGGGGTGCGATGAGGTACGTCCTCCCCGGCTGATAGCCAGGAGAGTTGAAATACCAGTACAAGTTTTCAAAGTAAGAAAAAAATAGAAATGTTCAAACTATTACAACAGTCTAATGTATCTTACACTATAAAATAAATGTTATTTTTATTAGCAATATAAAATTTGCAAACGACAAATTAAATATTTGATAAAAATTACATTGAAAGGTGAACACTTGTTGACGTCATCAGTTTCTCCTTGATGACGAGAAACCCACTTGAAATAAACATGTATCTCAGAATGGCTGGTTTGGGTATTAACACTTTTATTGATAAGGAGAGAACAACCTTTCGACCTTCTTAGATCATCTTCAGTTTAAGAAAAAGAGAATTGGAATGTGACTGTTGACGGATACATGTCTTAGGGACGAAAGTATAAACAGGTACCGGATTGTAGAGGGCGTTGCAGATGAATGTTAGGCTATTAATTAGTAAAGGTATAAAGGTGTTTCTTTATATTGGTTTAATTTTGGTTTTAGTTGCTGGATAAGTAGGGATTCTTTGATGTTGCGTTTTTTTATATTTGTTGTCACACTTAATATCTGGGTGTTTTCCACGGTTATGTTTGTGTTTATTTGAAATGCAGTGTTCAAAAACGTGTGAAGGTGTTTTTTTGTGTGTCATTTGAATCTTGTTTCCATTTTTCTGCTTGTTTCTCCAATATAATAAATTTTCGTGCGGCTTGTAATAAGTCTTTATTTGAATATCATTACTGAATTAGAATAGTGTTTCAAAATGTCGTATGTATTCTTGGTCACATTCAGATCAATAACTCCTTCTACGTGAACGGATTTATAACGCTAGAATCAAGGCTTCGATCCCCTCGGGGGACACAGCATATAGCCTGATATGGCTTTGCTATAAGATAACACACCTCATTTGAACGAAACGTTCAATTGGAATAAACAAAACTTCTCTTTCCATATATACGTTATAAAACTAACGTACCCTCAAATATGAATATGGAATTACTGATCTCAAATAAAATGGAACTGGATAATATTGCTCTGTTTCTTAAGATAACTGTCCTTAATAAGATCTAAATCACTTTTATTAAAATTCGTGTTTATTTTCAATATCCGCAATTTAACTTCCCATTTTAAAAGCCACTGAATAACTTAATACGCATGATTTTCTGGGCTATTTACTTGAAAATAGTAGAATGTTATTGAACAAAAAGACTGTTATCACAAGTATGAATGTCAAGTACGTTTCTTCACTTTTCAAAACACATTTTCAAGCAGAATAAATAGATAAAATTACGACGACTTTATTGCATCAGTTTAAAACAATCTCATCCAAACGCACGAAATCTAATTTGCAAGACACTGTTTTTTGTCGTTTTTTTCAACAAAACTTCAGTTACTGTATAACAGTAGAACAGGTCGTTGACAGACATAACAAAGATCGCCCTATATCAGATGAAATATATTGTCTTCAAATACTGCATAGTAATAGAACAAATTGTTGACAGTCATATGAGAGAGGCCAGTTCTGAGTGGGCCAAATATACTCCCAGTGTACTGTCAGATTTGGGTCACTCGTCATAATAACACAGAACATTGATTGTAGCCCTTGTACGATGTAAAGGACATGAAAATATGTGGAATACGTTGTTACACAACTCTATCATTGGACAGATAAGTGTCATGAATATTACGTGGAACGTTCTGAATACTGTAATATACTTCTGAGTTTTGTGATCTCGTAACAAAACGTAAGGTCTATAAGAAAAAATATATGTTATTTATGTGAAATCAGTTTATGTAAAAAGCGTTTCTATTATTTTGTATAAAAAATCATGTCAGACATTCACCAACGCGATTAGATTTATCTCTAATAATCAGCGTTTTAAGACCATGCACATTGTAATTAACTTAGTGTTATTCCTGTCATGTAACATTATTATATCATTGGAGAAGAGAGAAAATCAAGACTCGTGTTTGATAGCGGCCTAGAGAGCTCGAGCCGAGAGTTTTTGAGGACAAGAATCCCTGAATTGTAAACAGGCATAATGATAACTGTAGTTTATAGACGAAGAGAAACATAATAGTGTCAGGAATTCGCACGCCGCTGCCGAATAGACGGTTGTTTTTCATGCAGTATACCTAAATACATAAACGTAAGCCAAATGGCATTCCTTGCTTATAATAATATGTAACATAAAAAAATAAAATTATCAATAAGTTTGAAGGCATCTTTCAAGTTATTGATTTATATCAAAATTAGAACGTTTTAACAATACCCGAGATCCGAAAGGGTATTGTCTAGATTTTTAGTTTTCTAATGCTTTGCTAAGATTTGCAGAAATGAAAAGAACAGTTACTTAAAGTGTGTTAGCAAAATAAAACATAACTTTATCATTAAATCTGGCATATTAAACACAAGATTTATTTATGGAGCTGTTCTACTATTTATGGTGCAATGATAAATTACTGTACTAGATAATTTGAAATATTTTCAACAGATGACAGGACCAGTCAAGCCCTTTGAATATTTTAATAAAAACATTAACTTTTTTTAAAATAATAATTTATTTTTTATTTGTTAGGAATTAAACACAAAGCCACACAATTGGCTGTCTATGCTTTGCCTATTACGGATGTCAAAAGCTGTTTTCTAGAGGTGGGAATCCGCAAACATACTGCTGTGCCATTGGGAGAAAAATAATAATTGAAATGCGATTTTGAGTGTTTTCACGTATTAGTTTTAAACTAGCATCTTAAATTTGACCTGAAATGTCAATATTAGATAAAACATATATTTAAGAAAAATTGTGTATATATTATGTTTTCTGAGTGACGTCGGGTACAGAACAGCACATGAAAGCTTCCGTTACTCTCGTTCCCTGGGCCTGGCATGGCCGAGCGCGTTAAGGCATGCGCTCGTAATCTGAAGGTCGCGGGTTCGCATCCGAGTCGCGCTAAACATGCTCGCTCTCCCAACCGTGGGGGCGTTATAATGTGACGGTCAATCCCACTTTTCGTTGGTAAAAGAGTAGCCCAAGAGTTGGCGGTGGGTATTGATGACTAGCTGCCTTCCCTCTAGTCTTACACTGCTAAATTAGGGACGGCTAGCACAGATAGCCCTCGAGTAGCTTTGTGCGAAATTTAAAAACAAACAAACAAATACTCTCGTTCTCAATGAGCTACGCTAAGAATAAAGGAATAATCTGAAACTCGGCTCAAAATAGCCAGAGTTAGAACCTTAATACAATAAAAACGTAAGTTCGAAAAACCTGACGTGTGTTTAAGATATAAAAAGTGTCATGAAAATTAACGTATTTGTTTCTAATTAAGCACAAAGCTACACAATAGGCCGTCTGTGGTTTACCCACCACGGGTATCGGAACCCAATTTCTAGTGGTGTAAGTCAGCAGCCATACTGCTGTGGCACTGGGGAAGAGGTGGAAATTCATGCCCGTATGACTGTTTTGATATCTTTGGTGTAGAGTGTAACGACACTGTGACCAGGCACAGTAAAACTGCAAATTCCACCATGTTCTACGTTAGTATTCGTAATTCTGTTGTGTTTGTCTTTCTGTGATTTCTTTATGGTGTTTGTTGAATGCTTATTTGTCGCATTTCGCGTGAAGCTACCCGGGAGCAATCTGTGCCACCTGCCTCTAATTTAAAAGTGATAGACTAGAGGTTATAAATGCTATGAAACATTCTCAAGGCTAACCGATATGCATTATATTGTCCTTGCAACATGTATTATCTTTTCAAGTGAATAAAAACAATAGTTTCTGAGCGCCTCTGGTTATCTCTCAAGCCACAACGGGACTTGTTAGACATAAACTATAAATCACTGTTATGTTAGTAACACACATTGTCCTAAAAACTAAAGACTTTATAAATGTTGTACCCTACACCTGTACTTTAATTTTTTGTTTTGTTTTCTTTTACAACCGTCAATTTCGGCCCATTTTAATGTGCTCGTCGTGAATACTTTACCACAACAATCTGTGAAATAACACTGTCACAAAATTTTTACGTTTTCTTGTTCCTGGGCAGAAAGTTTATTTCCGAATTGTTTATGCCTAAAATAAATGGAAAATACTTATTTTACTCTTCAAACTTTGCTTTTGTATCCCGGATAATGAAATTTTCAATTTTACCCATTTTTCAGAATATTTCAGGTAGATTCAGTGTTGAGTAGTCGCTTGAGAATTTTCTCAAACTTAAAAGAATTTTCAAGAACTTTCTGGAATGTTGTGAACTTACAAGAATTTTAAAATACAAGTCGTAAGTCAAAGGAAGTGTCACCAACATTTTTTCAAGTTTCTTCACTCGTCAAGATGGGCTCTGCTTCTGCCACAATGTATCCGGTCTGTGCGAGGCATTTGGAATTTTCTGTAACCCGAACGAGTGGCGCCTCTTCAATGATAGCTCATCCAGAAGCCTCAAAGCTGTGCTGCTCCATAACGGAAATAAGTTTGTTTTTTGTTTGTTTGTTTTTGAATTTCGCACAAAGCTACTCGAGGGCTATCTGTGCTAGCCTTTCCTAATTTAGCAGCGTAAGACTAGAGGGAAGACAGCTAGTCATCACCACCCACCGCCAACTCTTGGGCTACTCTTTTACCAACGAATAGTGGGATTGACCGTCACATTATAAACGGAAATATGTATCCGTCTCTTCCCCTGGCTCATTCGGCGCACCTCAAAGAGGAATACAACAGCGTCAATACCTTGCTAGAAGCCTTGAAGTATGATAAGTATTGCTGAGAGGTTATCGGAGACTTCAAAATGGTGGCATTCTTGATGGATCTCCAAGGAGGCTTTACCAAGTTACCCTGCTATCTTTGTTTTTGGGACGGTAGGGGCACCGCAACGCACTACAACAGGAAGCACTGGCCATAACGGACCAAGTTCTCTGTGGGGAGACACAATGTCAAGTGTGACCCACTAGTGGACCTCCAGAAGGTGTTGTTCCCACCATTGCACATAAAATTGGGTTTTATGAAACAGTGTGTCACAGCTCTTAATAAGGAGTCTGCAGCCTTCAAGTACCTTCGAGACTTCTTCCTCAAGCTGTCTGAGGCAAAGGCCAAAGTTGGTGTCTTCGTTGGGCCAAAAATAAAGAAGAAGATCCTGGAGTGCACAGAATTCCCCAAAACGTTCAGTAGGAAGGAAGAAAAAATCTTGGGGCAGCTTTGTTGCAGCGGTTCAGAGCTTCCTGGGCAATCACAAGGCCGAGAGTTATGTGAAACTGGTTTAGGCTCTGGTGAAAAACTACGGCAAAATGCACTGCAGGATGTCCCTGAAAGTCCATATCCTTGACACTCATCTTGATAAATTGAAGGAGAACATGGGAGCATAGTCAGAGGAGCAAGGCGAGCGCTCCCACCAAGATATACTGGACTTTAAATGCCGCTACCAAGGAGCATATAACAAAAACATGATGGGAGACAAAATTTGGATGATACGTGAAAGTGATTTACATTACAGTCGCAAATCTCGAAAAACTACTCACTTCTAAACATTTTTGTATAACTTTAGTATAAATGCATGTAAATCTTGATTCATATATTGTTTTATTCAGACCTTATGTAAATGAAAATGTGCAAATTTGCCCGTTTTAACATAGAAAATAGGTTAATTTCTAAATTTCATTATCCAGGTCACAAAAGCAAAGTTTGAAAGGAATAATGGCCATTTTCTGTACTTTTACAACGTAAGCAATTAAGAAATAACACATACTATCCAGGAACAAAATTTGTGTTACATAATGTAATTCGTGAAGTTATTCGTTAATATACATAAACATTGTAATTATGTATTTTCGTTTGCAGATTTCTTGCATGCTTGTGTAAAGAGTGAATAATGAACACGTGTGATTTTGTGCAGCATAAAGAGTGAATAATGAACACGTGTGATTTTGTGCAGCATAAAGAGTGAATAATGAACACGTGTGACTTTGTGCAACATAAAGAGTGAATAATGAACACGTGTGACTTTGTGCAACATAAAGAGTGAATAATGAACACGTGTGACTTTGTACAACATAAAGAGTGAATAATGAACACGTGTGACTTTGTGCAACAGTGAATAATGAGCACGTGTGATTTTGTGCAGCATAAAGAGTGAATAATGAACACGTGTGATTTTGTGCAGCATAAAGAGTGAATAATGAACACGTGTGACTTTGTGCAACATAAAGAGTGAATAATGAACACGTGTGACTTTGTACAACATAAAGAGTGAATAATGAACACGTGTGACTTTGTGCAACATAAAGAGTGAATAATGAACACGTGTGACTTTGTACAACATAAAGAGTGAATAATGAACACGTGTGACTTTGTACAACATAAAGAGTGAATAATGAACACGTGTGACTTTGTACAACATAAAGAGTGAATAATGAACACGTGTGACTTTGTGCAACATAAAGAGTGAATAATGAACACGTGTGACTTTGTACAACATAAAGAGTGAATAATGAACACGTGTGACTTTGTGCAACATAAAGAGTGAATAATGAACACGTGTGACTTTGTGCAACATAAAGAGTGAATAATGAACACGTGTGACTTTGTGCAACATAAAGAGTGAATAATGAACACGTGTGACTTTGTGCAACATAAAGAGTGAATAATGAACACGTGTGACTTTGTGCAACATAAAGAGTGAATAATGAACACGTGTGACTTTGTGCAACAGTGAATAATGAGCTTTATTGATCTAAATTTCTTTACAAACAGCAAGTTTTTAATACGGTGATTACGAATTTTGTTGATCAATGTTTGAGTTAATCTAAAAAAAGCTAAAAGAAATACAGTCATTCTGATATGGTCACTTCCCAATCAATCGAAAATAGCATATTTCACTTCGGTTCGAACTTATATTCTTGTTACCTCTTTGGTACGTGATGAAAATATTTGCGTCAAGCTCATTAATGAAACTTGTTTTGCAACCCGCTTGAATAACGAATCATGTTTCTTGTTTTTAAGACGTATTAGACCGCAATTTTGAAAGTTTAAGTTAATAATGATTCTTTCCGACGTTCCCAACATGTCTAGCTGCTTGTACTGCCTCAATGAACAAAATCCAGAGAAACTTTTGTAGTCATGAATAGTGTTTTGGATTTGTAATGACGCTAGAAAAAAGTGGAAAATATAAATTAATTTTAATTCATTTCTTCCTAAAGCGAATTTAAAAACAAAGAGGGCGAAACATTCATGTTTTTCTCTTGTTTGAAAATAAACTGTATTTGTGATGTTGACAGGTTGTCATGGAAACTCTTGCAGAATCGAATGTTTCTTTTTTCTCTCTAAATTCTGCTTAAAATGTTAGGAAGGTTTTAGTTATACACTTAGAATCCATGACCAACCAGTGTACACGTGTCTTAAAACTCGACAGAAAGAACAAGTCAAGTATAATTATTCCAATAAAAACTAATTCCAGCACTAAAATGAAAGAAATTAAGTTCATTCATGCTTATATTATACAGTGACTCCAACTGAAGTTTCAGTTGTCCATTAATCGTTCAAACAATCAGAAACCGGTAAGCATATGGACTTATAATACTAAAATCCAGGGTTAGATTCATCGCAATGAACACAGGAGATAAGCCAGTGTAGCTTTGCTCCAAAACAAACAAGTAAACTGTTAAACGTTTATTGAAATCAAAACAATAATTTCTTCTGCATAAACTTTCTACGTAATTGTGACATTCAAACGTAGTGTTTTTTATATTAACTTATCTAGCTCAAGTTAACTGTTTATATGTGTTTATCCCTCAGGAATATTTTTGAGACACTTTGTTCGCTAAATTTGTGAAACTGCTACCTGAACTGCATAATTTTGCGCCACCAAGATTTGATGGTGTCTTATAAAAATATAGTTGGTTTAAACATTTGTTATTACGTATTGTAAAGTTTTACGTATATGTACTGTCAAATTCCTATAGTTCAGAAAGGAGTTTTTAACTTTTATTTTTACACGTTTCTTTAATTTAGAAAAAAACAACGAAGATTATTTTTTCTATAATTACTTTCTATCGAACTTCACACATTACCACGTGGAGTAAACCGGTCACGGTGTGAGAACTGAAAATTACTGATTCAGGTGAGATTTGTTCATGTGGAGTAAACCGGTCACGGTGTGAGAACTGAAAATTACTGATTCAGGTGAGATTTGTTCATGTGGAGTAAACCGGTCACGGTGTGAGAACTGAAAATTACTGATTCAGGTGAGATTTGTTCATGTGGAGTAAACCGGTCACGGTGTGAGAACTGAAAATTACTGATTCAGGTGAGATTTGTTCATGTGGAGTAAACCGGTCACGGTGTGAGAACTGAAAATTACTGATTCAGGTGAGATTTGTTCATGTGGAGTAAACCGGTCACGGTGTGAGAACTGAAAATTACTGATTCAGGTGAGATTTGTTCATGTGGAGTAAACCGGTCACGGTGTGAGAACTGAAAATTACTGATTCAGGTGAGATTTGTTCATGTGGAGTAAACCGGTCACGGTGTGAGAACTGAAAATTACTGATTCAGGTGAGATTTGTTCATGTGGAGAACTGAAACTGATTCAGGTGAGATTTGTTCACCGGTCACGTGTGAGAACTGAAAATTACTGATTCAGGTGAGATTTGTTCATGTGGAGTAAACCGGTCACGGTGTGAGAACTGAAAATTACTGATTCAGGTGAGATTTGTTCATGTGGAGCAAGCCGGTCACGGTGTGAGAACTGAAAATTACTGATTCAGGTGAGATTTGTTCATGTGGAGCAAACCGGTCACGGTGTGAGAACTGAAAATTACTGATTCAGGTGAGATTTGTTCATGTGGAGCAAACCGGTCACGGTGTGAGAACTGAAAATTACTGATTCAGGTGAGATTTGTTCATGTGGAGCAAACCGGTCACGGTGTGAGAACTGAAAATTACTGATTCAGGTGAGATTTGTTCATGTGGAGCAAACCGGTCACGGTGTGAGAACTGAAAATTACTGATTCAGGTGAGATTTGTTCATGTGGAGCAAACCGGTCACGGTGTGAGAACTGAAAATTACTGATTCAGGTGAGATCTGTTCATGTGGAGTAAACCGGTCACGGTGTGAGAACTGAAAATTACTGATTCAGGTGAGATTTGTTCATGTGAAGTAAACCGGTCACGGTGTGAGAACTGAAAATTACTGATTCAGGTGAGATTTGTTCATGTGGAGTAAACCGGTCATGGTGTGAGAACTGAAAATTACTGATTCGGGTGAGATTTGTTCATGTGGAGCAAACCGGTCACGGTGTGAGAACTGAAAATTACTGATTCAGGTGAGATTTGTTCATGTGGAGTAAACCGGTCACGGTGTGAGAACTGAAAATTACTGATTCAGGTGAGATTTGTTCATGTGGAGTAAACCGGTCACGGTGTGAGAACTGAAAATTACTGATTCAGGTGAGATTTGTTCATTGGACGTTGTTTTTTTATAATTTCGCACAAAGCTATACAAGGACTATCTGCGCTAGTCGTTCCTAATTTATCAGTGTAATACTACAAGGAAAGCAGCTAGTCATCAACACCCACCACCATCTCTTGGGCTACTCTTTGATCAAAGACGTTATATGAATTGAATAGTTTCTGATAGTCGTCAGGAAGCTAGCATCCAGTAAAAAATAATATAATTTGAAGAGCTCCAGATACTTGTCAGACAGGTAGCGTCCAAAAGAGATTATACGTATTGAAGAGCTACACATAGTTGTCAGACAGATGGCATCCAAAAAAGAGTTATACGTTTCGGAGAGCTCCAAGTAGTATCCAAAATAGAGTTATACGTTTTGGAAAGCTCCAAATAGTCGACAGACAGACAGCATCGAAAAAAAATGAGTTACACGTATTGAAGAGTGAATTGTCCACAAAGTAATGTGGAACCTGGAGTCCAAGAGCGAGTGATACAATTTGATGAAGTAGTAATGTTTTGTTTAGAAAATTTGTGTAAATCTATACAAGAGCTACCTGCTCTAGCCCCAACTAATTTTGAAATGATGCTCTAGGAGGAAGATAATTGATCAACATCAATGACTGTTAACTCTAGATCTAATCCACTCCAATGGAGAAATTTGACCATCGGTCTTATATCGAAATCCACAGTCTGAAAGTGCGGAATACGTTTAGTGGCAATAGAACGCGAACCATGCATCGTCAGATTCGAAGAGCTGGTAATATGGGCATTCTCGTATACACTGTACATTGGATGTGATAACGTAGGTAAATGGGTTATTAAATAAAAAATAATAAATCTAACGTTCTTGTGCACATCTTATGCATAATTTGTGTGTCTGTGTTATTATTTTGTAACAAAGAGTAAACCAGGAAAATCTTCTTAACACGATTCATTGTCGGAACATTTCTAGTAATTGAGGTGAGTAAGGACATCACAGATCTTACACCTGTGCTATTACCTCGTAATAATGTCATGTTATATGAATAGGTTTCAAGCAGAGGCGCGCGCTTAGCAAAAGAACATGAAATGCGTAATGAAATGGTAACGAAGCACGTGATAGCTGGCCATGAGGAATTACGACATCGTTAAAGAAATCTACACAGGGAAATGCGTGCAGAACTGTGATTGACTTAGCTGCTAAACTAAAACTGTGTACAATTTGGTTGCCATAGTAACCGTTTTGTTCGGCATTCCGTGACGTTTAAAACCGCCATGAACCACTCACCACGCTTTAACGCGAAAATAAACTGTCAGAACACGTGTCTGGTAATCCAATCTTGTTGGTGGTTCCAAGTGTCACTGTTCTACTAAACCACTAAAAGAAGGTCTTCTTAGAGCAAAACAATATTCGTGTCAATTTATAAGAACAATCTCGCGTGGGGGAAAAAAAATCAAAATTTTTCCTTCAGATCAGTCAGTGGCCACGGTGTCCGGCAACGCTCACGTAGTGAGGGTCAGAGACATGACCAACACAAGTGGTCTTAACCTAGACAACAGGGATCCAAATACTCTTAACGAGTATTTACAGGTGAGACACTGAGTGGACAATATTTTGTGCATAACGCTTGAAAGAAACCGTACGTTTTAAATAGTCATGGGAAATAGATAAAGAAATAAGTAGTAAATAACGTACTTTTTGTTTTTCATGTGTGAATTCTTAGACCAATGAAGCTGTTTGCCTCCCTATCATAACAAAATTTGTTTTGTAATAATACGCACACATAATAGAATATGTGAAGCTGAAAATTAGCAATATTTTTAGGAAATGCATATCTTTTGTTTGTTTTGGAATTTCGTACAAAGCAACTCGAGGGCTATCTGTGCTAGCCGTCCCTAATTTAGCGGTGTAAGACTAGAGGGAAGGCAGCTAGTCATCACCACCCACCGCCAACTCTTGGACTACTCTTTTACCAACGAATAGTGGGATTGACCGTAACTTATAACGCCCCCACGGCTGGGAGGGCGAGCATGTTTTGGCGCGAACCCGCGACCCTCAGATTACGAAGCGCACGCCTTAACGCGCTAGGCCATGCCAGGCAAATGCATATCTGAATTTCAGCATAATTTTTGCTTTGATTTCATATTTTAGTCCACGCTATTATTACCACAGTATCAATATTTAAAATAATTTTATCGTACAACATTTTTCCAATGGTATGGTCTTTAATATAGATTATAAATTAGGTAAGTGTTGAATGTTTTTCTGTTTTGAGAAAGCAAATGTATTACAAATACAGATTAAATGAATAACTATTATGAAAAACGTTAATAAATAACTCTTAATTTGACAAAATTACTTCATAAGCGTAAATAATCTAGGGCTAGAATTCTTCGTAAATTTTCTCTATGTGTTGATATGGTTGTATTAGTTTTCCTAATCTAAAGCCCTGATATAGTTTTACCTACGGCATGGCCTGATGATTAGGGCACTCCATTCGTAATCTAGGGGTCTCGTGTTCGTAACTCATCATCGAACCATGTTCGCACTTTTAGCTGTGAGAGCGCTCATTGGCAAAGAGTAGCCCCAAAGATGGTGATGGGTGGTATTGGCTAACTGTCTCCGCGTAAGTCTATCACATGTAAATTAGGGAACGGGTAGCGCTGGTGACCTTTGAGTAGCTTTGCGCTAAATTCAACATAAACATATTTTAGTTTCCCTGTTTAATGGATTTAACATATATATGTATATATATATATATGAGATCTCATACCTTTTAAAAATCAATATTACTCGTTAAACCAATTAAAATAGTAAGATAATTAATTGTACGTTTCGCTTTGGCACCTTCTTCAACAATAAATAATAAAGTCAGAGAAATTCATTGTTGAAAGTTGGGCTATTCAACAATGGATAATAATAGCTGATCCGAAATCATTAGGTCTGCAGTTACTCAAACTAACAACAAGAAGAGCCACATTACAACTAACTGAATATAGTAATATTTCTAGTATTGTTAGTATTAAATTACTGGTATTTGTTTGAGTAGTTTCCTTTGAGTAATTTCTGCTTAAGTATAAAATAACCTAAGCAGAAGATCTTTTGTTCTAACACATAGTAACAAAAATGTCATGAAAATTTTCTTATTTAACCCTTGTATATGGTTATTGTTGAGACGTTAGGGGACACTGATTGTTTTAAACAGTCTCTACTTTACTGTTTCGGGCACAAAACGTTCTTGTTATTTATAAGAATATTTCATGTGCCATTACTGACATGGTAGAATTAATTTTCTTTGCAAGTTAATTGACATTTTTAGATACGTGGTTGTTATTTACCTGCGCAGATAGCCTAGTTACTTTGCGCCATAAAACACCAACGATATTTACCTATGTTTACAATATATTTTTTATAGATCAAACACGTGTATAAATATTGATCAGTCACACATTACAATGCTTACAGTTCACATCTGTAGACCAACCACACGTTAGAATGTTTACTGTATGTAACTATAGATCAGACACACATTAGAATGTTTACTATATACATCTAATAATCAGAGACGCTAGAATTGTTACGGTATGTATCTATGAGCCAGACGCACGCTAAAATGTTTACTGTATATAACTATAGATCAGACACATATTGAAATTTCTACTGTATATAACTATAGATCAGACACATATTGAAATTTCTACTGTATATAAATCTAGAGATCAGACACGTTAAAATGTTTTACAGTACATATTAAATGACCGGATACGTAGAAATGTTTATTGTTGTATATAAACTATATAGTTCGTGATGGCTTAGCGTTAACTTTAAGGGTTTACATTGATATAAAACTGGTTCGATACCCGATGCAAAAAGAACGCAGGCAGTTTATTGTATATCTTTGAGCTTATAAAAATAATTTGATATTCTGTATTTAATAATCATAAATGCCACATTTTTACATTACCACTCATATACGAGGGAACCGTATTTACCTCTATATTCATACAAAGTATATTTTTCTTTGGTATTTGGGTGCGTAAAGTATTTGTTACTGTTTTTCTCATTTATTTTACCTTTAAGAGCTATGTAGGTGTCTGCCTCTAAACGCTGTAAGTACCCCTCTTTTATTCTTAAATCAATATCTAACTGCACATACATCGGATATATATTTGATAATGCTAAGTTTAACTTCCTCGTTAAAAACTTAAGATGATAGTCAATCGAAACAAGTGTACTTAGAGGTGTTAATAAGAAAGAATTAACTAAAGTACCGCAGAATAATTATCTCAGCATGGAACCTTCTGGAACTAACATAGGATGAATAGCTCCCTCTCGAATTTTTAAGAAGAACCATAGACCTATTAATTTCCAATGTAATTCCCAGGGAACTGTCTGTTTTCTTTAATTTCATACAAAGCTATACAAGAGCTATCCCAGGGAACTGTTTCTTTTTTTAACATCATACAAAGCTATGCAAGAGCTATCCCAGGGAACTGTTTGTTTTAACATCATACAAATCTATAGGAGGGCTATCCCAGGGAACTGTTTGTTTTAACATCATACAAATCTATACGAGGGCTATCCCAGGGAACTGTTTGTTTTAACATCATACAAATCTATAGGAGGGCTATCCCAGGGAACTGTTTGTTTTAACATCATACAAATCTATACGAGGGCTATCCCAGGGAACTGTTTGTTTTAACATCATACAAATCTATAGGAGGGCTATCCCAGGGAACTGTTTGTTTTAACATCATACAAATCTATAGGAGGGCTATCCCAGGGAACTGTTTCTTTTAACATCATACAAATCTATAGGAGGGCTATCCCAGGGAACTGTTTCTTTTAACATCATACAAATCTATAGGAGGGCTATCCCAGGGAACTGTTTGTTTTAACATCATACAAATCTATACGAGGGCTATCCCAGGGAACTGTTTGTTTTAACATCATACAAATCTATATGAGGGCTATCCCAGGGAATTGCTCTTGGTATTTAATTCTCAATGACACTCCTTGGAGGAATAAAGAATGATTAACTTCCCATGGAAATTGCTAAGCAACACTTTACCTAAGGTATTTTTTCCACGGCGAATAATTGATTTATTTTTAAGCCACTAAAGTAGTTTAATTTTGGCTCTACGGATGATGTAATTAATCAAGTAAAGGAATTTTTCCTGATCGATTGAGGTGCTGGAATAAGGGAGGAGATATTTGTCCTAAAGAACATACACTGACAACCTAGCCAGTAAACTCAGTTTGAACATCACTATCGTAGATAGTGTTATAGATCATTCGGAACCTGCAACTTGATTTTCTAACTTATAAAGTGTAGGTAATAATCAGGGTTGAATTCTCCCTTCAATACGAGACAAAGAGGTGAATAAATGGCTTTAACTGAATTATTTTCTGCCTGAGTTTCGGCAGCTAGTGGAAGTGAAGTATAGCAACTGCAAACGGAGTAATTGAAAAAACGTCTTGGAGCAAGGCTTCATTTGACTGACCTAAGTCCAGTTCTACACCAAAAGACAGCAAAAACCTAACACGTTCGTCGAAAAAAATCTCAGCGGGATTTTTCCTTCCTATAATGGCGTTCGACTCGTAATCTGAGGGTTGCGTGTTCGAATCCCCGTCACACCAAACATGCGCGCCCTTTCAGCCGTGGGGGCGTTATAATGTACGGTCAATCCCACTATTCGTTGGTAAAAGAGTAGCCCAAGAGTTGGTGGTGGGTGGTGATGACTAGCTGCCTTCCCTCTAGTCTTACACTGCTAAATTAGGGACGGCTAGCACAGATAGCCCTCGAGTAGCTTTGTGCGAAATTCAATAACAAACAAACCTTCCCATAATGAATTAATGCTAGCTTCCATGCCAGATCTAGTTGGTTCGCTGAGTAAAATAATTTAAACTGGTTTATATATATATATACTTCAGTTCGTTTCGTTCTTTCTGTTTGATTAGAACATGTGTATTGGCATAACTACTAATACAAGACCAAAGCCTTTTCCTAAAGAAAAACAAACAAACTATTATTTGTTTGTATATTGAAGTTCGCACAAATCTTATTCAGGGCTAACTACTCTAGCCGTCCCTAATTAAAGAGTGACAGACAAGAGGGAAGACAGCTAGTTTATACCATACATCTCCAATTCTTAGGGTACTCTTTAGAGTCGTATAGTGAAATTGACCGTCGCTTCAGACCCCCACGACTGGAAGGACATGTATATTCGGTGACGAAGTTAGATCCCACGATCACCAGCTTCAAAGCTAAGTAATCCTCACCATTAAAATGATACTAAATAACAGAAGGATAACAAATAACACGAGGACACAAGTGTGGGAAAATGTAAAATATATCCTGTTTTCAGAGATGTCTACAGAAAGAGGAACCACAGGGAAGAGAGTAGATATTGTCTAGCAAACAATATTGATGTTTAGAATAAAACATTGTAGTTTACTAAACATCCTGTAATATCTAAGCAGCTGCAATTTTATAATACTTCATGAATGTAACGAAACATTACACATCAAGCTAATATGTTCTATATTATAACTTAGGTGAAGTAAAGATGGTGCCAGAGATCCTGAAACATTTCCTCGCAGTAGAGAAACATAAATGTGGGTGTTTAACCAAGACCTTCCTTAAAATAAATCCCTACACATTTCATTGACTAATACAGTTTATCAACAGTGTGATTGGTTTAATGATGCTTAAAACTGCACTTCATTACTTTTTGAAAAGATAAAAATTTTGGTTTGTGACATGAGTTAACAATTAAAAGCATTAACTAGAGGCACTGTAAACACTAACTATGACGACATTTGTTTTAGATTTCATACAGTTACTCGTGGACTTTCTGTTTTAACAGTCCTTAATTAGGGAGTGATAAGTCTATCAGGAAAGACAACGAAACAACCCCAACTCTTGAGTTACTCTTTATCCACGAATGGTAAGAGATTGAGCATCATACTGTAACGCCCCCAGAATTGAAGAAGGAGCATGTTTGAGAACAGGAGTCGAACCTATGATCATCAGATTGCTAGTCAAGTATTCTAATCAACAGGCCGTACCTGGCACAAGAAGGGTATAAATATGAATATATCTAATCAAACAACTTTGTTTTTAAAAGAATTAAGTGACGTTATAAAGCTGTACAGTAATTAATATAAATAAAAAATAATTATTTTCAAACTGACCAAGGCCCGGCATGGCCAGGTGGCGTTCGACTCGTAATCCGAGGGTCGCGGGTTCGAATCCCAGTCGCACCAAGTATACTCGCTCTTTCAGCCGTGGGGGCGTTATAATGTTACGGTCAATCCCACTATTCTTTGGTTCCCAAGAGTTGGCTGCCTTCCCTCTAGTCTGACACTGCTAAATTAGGACGGCTAGCGCAGATAGCCCGAGTAGCTTTGCACGAAAAACAAATTAACTAACTAACCAAACACTAGATGGAATCATACAAATAAGATTAATGAATGTAAAAACTAAATTCATAAATTCACGTTAGAAAACTATGTATTAAATAACTAGATCGCTTATTTGGCATCGGTTAAAGGGAATGTTGGCCTGAGAAAGTAATTCCAGTGCATCTGTTCTATAATTCCAAGTTAAAACACTTTTAATGAACAGGTACTTATTCAATTACATGAGCAGTCTGTAATAAAAGGTGTCATAGTGGTTTAAACTTCTTTCAAAGTTTTGTGTGATTTTCAATATATAACTAGGTTAACATATTTCACCCTACCTGACTTTTAAATCAAGATCTGTACAGCACAATAGTGAAGAGATACAACCGAATGGATCTTTTATACGAATACGCAGTTAGTGCAAATCATAATAAGATCAAAAAGCTACTTTTTTTTTCACTACGCACATAATATTACGTGGATTTAATCCATTAAAGCGTATCTCATGTTACGTTCCAAGGTTTTGTATGATACATCACTATTCAATTCATTAATGAACCGCATTAACCCTTAAATGGTGGCCATCATCAATTGATACTGCTATTTACAACATTCCCGCTGTTCAATAGTTAGCTCTGGTTTAATGTAAACCAAATTCTAAATTACATTTCAGTCTTGTTTCAAAATTATGTGTTCACCCTGTATGAGTAAACCGAAGTTTTAATATTAAATAATTGTACCATAATTCTGCAATCTTTTAAATATTCTTATCTGCTGGTAGATTATTGATCTTGATGCGAAACAGAACCTTTCCTTCTGCACCTACAGGCTTCATATTACCAACTTTAAAACATATGTAAATACACATATGTGAAACAGCATTCATTAGTGGCTTACTTGACAGGGTAAATCATGCTAATCATATTTAACATGTTATGTGAGTTGCTATATTATTTTACATGTAGTGAAAATCTCTACTGCATATGGGTTCGGACACAGCAGCAGTTAGCAGACCAAGCAGTAGATGAGGGAGCAGTAGATGTGCTACTGGGAAGCAACTTTTTACTCATGAAGCATTGTTAACATTAAGGTAGTCGCTCTATTAATAATCCAACTATAATTACCTATAAAGGTAACACAGGCACAAATTATTCTCACACACGCATGTTAAATAAAATTTTAAACAGTTAGTAAAACATTAAATATATTAAACTAGCGAAGCATGTCATTACAATTCTGCATGTGCTATAAACACTGAATTCCAAGGAACACACTCACTAACTGTTTTGCTAGCAAAAATTTTGATCTAGTTAGTAATTGTATTAGAAACTACACTGCAAAATTAAATGGGTAGCTTAGTGTAGCCCCCAGTGGTTCAACGGTATGTCTGCGGACTCACAACGCTAAAAACCGGGTTTCGATACCCTTGGTGGGCAATGCACCGATAGCCCATTGTGTAGTTTTGTGCTTAATTAAAACAACAAACAACAGCAGCTTAGTGTAAGGTTCGATATGCAAGTACGACACTTGCCAGTTTAAATGAAAAGAACGACAGCTACAAAAGCTCTATTTTAATAAAAATAATCCACATCTCTCTAAAAACAATATAAACAATATAATTACACGACACGCTTTTAAAGATTTTCTGATACCTACTAAATTCGCGAATTATAAAAATTAAAAAACAAATGTTCTAAAAATTGATAAACGATCGGGAAAGAATCGTTAGGATGTAGACAGAAAAATAGTCAATTTTCAAATATCCTTAACTTATCCAACCTATTAAACGTCATCCTCGTTGTTACGAGTGTAAAAGATTTATAAATATACACTTATTCTATTTTATATGTTAGTTTTAGTTAAATTGAAATGCATATAATTCCTTCTTTTCCCTAAATTTGTAGAAGATTCTCGAGTGTAAGAATCAATAATGTCGTAGTGTGTATTTAAAATACTAGTGATTGTCAGTATTGTTGTTAACAGTACTTTCAAGAGCCTCGTCTAAAGTTTATAAATCGACGCACCAAAAGACAGTATATATTGCTGGTTTGCTACGGTTGATATACTATAAATCTCGAAAGTTATAACTGTGATTAACGCTTATTAATCGGGAAAGTACGGATATTTGACCAGGAAAGTTTATAGATTTCGAAAATTACAAGCCCTTTAACTATAGCGGATTACCATCGGACGTAAGTATATCTACGAAAATATCGTATAACGCTGACTGTGAAAAGCTTGTGTGCAGTCAACGAGAGTTAGTTAACTGGCAATTAAGTGAACTGTATCGATATGAACTCAAAATTCATTCGCTCTTCCTGAACCGTCGATAAACCATTCAGTTCCAGATGCGATATAAAATTCAATATTGTTTATAAGTTTGTAAACTTTTGTGTATAAATCATTATTTTTAATACCTGTTGTTACAAGTTGTATCATTGCTTGAATATTAAAATATATTTGTGTTAAGAAAGAAAATTGTGCGTATCAATCTTGTTGGCAAATATCGTAAATTTAGTACATATTGACGTTTAATTAATTTATAAATTAAAATTACAGTTTAACTTAGTTTAATCTGTTTGAAATCTAAATATGTAACCTAATAAAATAGAGGTTCATCCGTACCAAGGGCTTAAAAATAGAACTGAGAGAAGCAAAGCATCTTCGTGTCCACTTTGAGACTTTTATATAAAACTTAAAAAGACTGACAATTAAAACATTACCTTTACATAATCTAACTTAAATATCATAAAATAAGATGAGCAATACAAACTACTTGTAGTTTACTATTTGCTGTAAGTTCAATCTTATAATACAACAGAGCAGACGTGACCCAGCGTTTAACATGTAGGACTGAGAATCCAAGGCTTCATTTTTCGCGATCCATCGTTGTAAAAACGTGCTTTGCACCTGGATGTAGTATGCGTGTTATAAGAGTGACGATCAATTTCAAGTATTTGAAGTATCCCAAAAGTTGGTGGTGGGTTCTGTTAATTTGCTTCTTCTCTTTAATCTCAGTTTTTAAAAAATCTATGAACTATCTATCTACTATCATAGATGGTTCCTGTGTAGCTATTTTCGAATATTCAAGATAAACAAACAAACTAAAACAACAACCACTAGCTATTGTTTGTTTATTTTGTTATTAAGTTCAAAGCTACATAATGAGCTATTTGTGCTGTTTTCACCACGGGTATCGAAACCCATTTTCAGTGGTGAGGCCCCAAAGACATATTGCTGAGCCACTGGGTAGCAACTGCTAATGATTCTCTAGAAAGAAATCCTCAGAAACTTAACATCAAACTAATCCTTCTGTAAATTTGTTTCTAAAGAATCAAAATTTGTACAGACATCTAATCTCTAATTATGTTTAAAATTATTTATTGATTAATTTAAACCAGTATGTTATACATTTTTTACGCAACCATCAATTTTAAACAGTTCCACTTTTCCAGTTGTATGAAGAAAGTATTACTGCTTCGGATTTTCTGGCCCAACATTTATCTGGGAATACAGAATCTTAACTGGCCTTTGAATAATGCAACTTAAACGTTTTGGTTCATTTTTCGTCAAGATGATCAGTTTTGCTTTGTTCATTGAAAGGAGTGATTGTGCCTAGTATTGCATTTAGTAATTGTATAATAATTTAATTTTTCTGAACCTTGAGTTCTGTGTTAGTTAAAGAAATCCATGTTTTCAGATTTTATTCAATCACATCCACGGTCTCCGTTTTTTCTTAGACCTGCCATGGCCAGGTGTTTAGGACGTTCGACTTGCTCGAATCCCCATCCCACTAAACATGCTCGTCCTTTCAGCCGCAAAAGCGTTATAACATGACAGTCAATACAAATGTTTATTGGTAAAAGAGTAGCTCAAGAGTTGACGGGTGTGGTGATGACTAGTTGCCTTCTCTTTACTCTTTCATTGCTAAATTAAGAACGGTTAGTGCAGATAACCTTCGTGTAGCCTCATACGAACTTCAAACCTTTCTTCGTGAACACGTTACCTACTAAATTGTTTCTAAAGTTTCATGTTATTATGGATATAATTAACTTCTGTCTTTAAGCACACAGACCACAACATGGTTACATTCATTAAATAGATATTTATTATTAATTGGTCTCCCAGAATGATATTTTAGTTTTTACTATCACTAACGCCTAAAACAGTTTTATTCGTTTTATATATAGCAGAAAAGTTTCACTTACAATTTGCATTCGTTTCCTTAAAAATGAATAAAATATTGTGCAAACATTTTTCTTCAAAACATAATTCATGCGATATTACTTAAACACTTACTTGTTTCATAACACATTAAATCAAATATTATGTCAACATTCTATTTACTTCTTTGGACACTTAAAAAGTAATGTCAAAACGATTTTGACGCATCAGAGCATGTAGTGTAAATGTTAGTTTAATCTTTAGCATGTCATACAGATGTGTGTGTTTTTTCATAACATTTATAAATTACGATTGTTTTGTGTCACATTCACTAAGTAATGTTTGATCCCTGGTGAAGTAAACGAAGTGTTATCACATTGTTTGCCTTATAGGTTAACACTTAGCATGAGTTTTCATAGTTTGGCACATACTTGTTAAATAAAATTAATATATATATATCGCTTACACGAGCTGTTGTGGAAAGTTTTTGAAACTTTGTCAGATCACATGACGTTAGTCCTCCTTGACGAACTGTGTTGAACAAATTAACGTCTGCTACACGCACGTATAGACAGATTTAGATTAAGTTGGTTCTCTGAAGATCACAAGCATTTTAATCTTTCTCTTTAGCAGCTTAGCAGAATCTTCTTCTTAACTAAACACGAAATTCACCTATAAAATCTAAAAGTAAGCTTAAAAAACTAATTATTTTGTACCTAAATATAAATTACAAGCAAAGAAAAGTTATTTTAAAAAATGACGGATAAATACACTGATTGGCCACTTTATTACGACCTTTACTTATTATTGGATAGAATCAACTTTTGCTAGGATAAAAGTTTGTTTGTTTGTTTTTGAATTTCGCGCAAAACTACAAGAGGACTATCTGCGCTAGACGTTCCTAATTTAGCAGTGTAAGACTAGAGAGAAGACAACTAGTCATCACCACCCACCACCAACTCTTGAGCTACTCTTTTACCAAAGAATAGTGGGATTAACAAGCATGTTTGGTGTGATTGAGATTCGAACCTGCGACACTAAGGTTACGAGTCGGGTGCCCTACTCATCTGTCCATGTCGGGCCGAAGAAAAGTAGCTGATAGAGTTTACACTATAACATTGTTGCATTTGTTTCAATATATTAATAGTTCTACATGCTTTGTATTCCTTGTTAACGACTCAGTATTTACATGCATGTTAACAGAGATTGAATAACGTACATATATAGACAACCATAACATATTTCCTGATAGCCACTATATATATATTCTTAGTGATGTATTTTTTCAGATGCATATCTCGAACTAGTCTGCAATATTATGCTTTTATATTACGGCTAAAAGTAGAACAGCTTGACAAAAAACTTAAAAACTAAATCATAAATAATAAGTAAATACGCTGTAAGACTGAGAGAATCTATATTCATCACTGGGAGTCAGCCAGCGCCTCCTAAGGAGATATCGTTTAAAAATCATAATTCACTTAACTCTGTACTCACTTAAACTATTTTTTGTATGTCTTCAAATTCAGTTAGCTTCAAACTGTCACGAAAACGACAAATTATCTCGTTACATTTTTTATGTTTTTAAGTTTCTCCTTCATAAGACATTAAACTGCAGAAAACAATAGTATACCACTTGTTATGTGAACTAAAGTATTATGCAATATAAAGCTCTCGTGGTCTGAAAACTTAAAAAATATGTGTTTTCACCGGTAAAAACAATTACAAAACCACTGTAATTTGGTGACTTAATATTTCTTTAAAATGAATTATTCATCACTTACTATTATTTATTTATTGTTATCACCATTAGATTCCATCAAGGAACATAGGGCCGCAATCGCTTGCGGATTCTTTAACAGGTATTTAAGTGAGTAGGTTGTTAGCCCACTGCACCGAGCCGTCCCTAATTTAGTAGTGTAAGACTAGAGGGAAGGCAGCTAGTCATCACCACCCATCGCCAACTCTTGGACTACTCTTGTACCAACGAATAGTGGGATTGACGTAACATATAACGCCCCCACGGCTGGGAGGGCGAGCAAGTTTGGCGCGACGCGGGCGCGAACCCGCGACCCTCGGATTACGAGTCGCACGCCTTACGCGCTTGGCCATGGCGAGCCATTCATCACTTATAATATCTGTGAAAGATTTTAAGTATTGTAATACTAAAGACACGTGTAAACGTAAACTTCCTATGTTCAAAAGAATTTTAATTTAAAAATCATTTACTAGTATGGCCAGACATGACCAGGTGGTTAAGGCACTCGACTCGTTATCTGAGAGTCGCGGGTTCGGATCCCTGTCACATCGAGCATGCTCGTCCTTTCAGCCGTGACAGAGTTATAATGTGACGGTCAATCCCACTATTCGTTGGTAAAAGATTGGCCTACGAGATAGCAGTGGGTGGCGATGACTAGCTGCCTTTTCTGTATTCGTACACTGCTAAATTAGGGACGGCTAGCACAAATAGCCCTCGTGTAGCTTTGCGCAAAATTCAAAACAAACAAAACATTTACCAATATTTACGTAAAAACAGCTCGTTTGGGTTGAGAAAATCTTTTTACGTAGAGAAGAGAACAACGTTTCGACCTTCTTCGGTCATCGTCAGGTTCACCAAAATTTTCTCAACCCAAACGAGCCGTTTTTACATGTATATTTTTCTCGACTTCACTGATTTACCAATATTATTGGTTTATACATGTCGCCTAGGAAACTATGCATAATATAAAGAAATTGAGTATGTTGTATTAATTGCTTTTTGAAGTCTCATCACGTCATTACAGTTAACGTTGCCACTTGCAATCATATTCTACCGGACAATCGTGTATCTTGACCAAAACATAGTGCTGTAGTTTTCATTGGAAAAAACTCATTGTAAAGCTGTCATGTTCAAAGCACACCCATACCTATTCTCTGTAATACCTCTGATGTAGGAGAACAATGCTTGCTTAACAAATATTTCAACATTCTGATTGCAGAGAAATCTGTTGGTGTTGCGTCCGACGGCTTGATTGGTTATGTGTATCGTATGGAATAGTGTGAATATTCGTTTCATTCTCCAGCTTTAGGTACGAAAAGGTATGTTGTGGAAGGAATTCTTGTACACGTGATTTGTGTCGTTTATCCAAAATGTAGTCCTTCTTAAATAGTTCGAATACTGTTACGTGGGATACGTGGATGACTTTTGCCGCCTATAGTTCTGTAAGTGGATCCTAACCTGTCACTAGACAACGCATTTTGCCTAATACGCCTGAGATACAACTTGTTGCTGGTCTCTTTGTGGAAAGTCCTAATATCCAAGTTGATCCATATTCTTTTTCGTAATATTATAGCGGCTTGGCTGTCACTTGATTTGCTGATTTATTTCTTTAACTAAAACTCAGTTTTCTGTGTTGTATATCAAATTTAACACAAGTCGCTAGGTCATGCTATATGTCAGTTCTGTTCTTGAGAAGCAACAAACTTTAAATCATTTATTTTCGTACACTTTAAAAACCCTAAAATATCTTTCTCGAAAGTACAACAATACGTGTTTGTGGCATACAAGTTAGTCCAATTATTTCAGCAAAACATAGTACTTGAAGCTGAGTTTATCATATATACTGAGGTAATCTAACACTGTTGGGTTTATCATATATACTAAGGTAATCTAACACTGTTGGGTTTATCATATATACTGAGGTAATCTAACACTGTTGGGTTTATCATATATACTAAGGTAATCTAACACTGTTGGGTTTATCATATATACTGAGGTAATCTAACACTGTTGGGTTTATCATATATACTGAGGTAATCTAACACTGTTGGGTTTATCATATATACTGAGGTAATCTAACACTGTTGGGTTTATCATATATACTGAGGTAATCTAACACTGTTGGGTTTATCATATATACTGAGGTAATCTAACACTGTTGGGTTTATCATATATACTGAGGTAATCTAACACTGTTGGGTTTATCATATATACTGAGGTAATCTAACACTGTTGGGTTTATCATATATACTGAGGTAATCTAACACTGTTGGGTTTATTATATATATTGAGGTAATCTAACACTGTTGGGTTTATCATATATACTGAGGTAATCTAACACTGTTGGGTTTATCATATATACTGAGGTAATCTAACACTGTTGGGTTTATCATATATACTGAGGTAATCTAACACTGTTCAAACGATACTTATGCTTCAAACACTATTAAGTAAGAACTTATTACAAGAAAACACTTCAACACTTTATGTATCCAAAGATAACGTTAGATTGTTTTTATTTTTGAAGTTACTTTGTCAGTTAGTGATGGTGACGTGTTTACATTCTTGAGAGTTATCTGGATATTTGTTTGCTTCTATACAAGATATATTATTGTTTTGATATTCTACAAATTCTACTTAATTGTATCTACAATCGCAAATGAAAGCTGATTATTTTTGTATCCACGCATGGTAAAACCCAGTTTTTGTGTCGTTTTATTTTTTGCCATCTTATATGATAATCAATTTTTGTTCATTGATCCAGGAGTGATAGTTTATCGTTTGTTCATTAACGAGCAGGTTAGGCCATGGGTGAAGCTCTATATTTAGGAAAAGGCTTTCTGGTTCAAATCTGTGTAATACCACAAATTATTGCCAGCACTTTAAATTGTAGATGCACTATAACAGTGACAGTCAATCCTTCACTATGGTTGGTAGGAGCTAGGATAATTGCTATGTGGATTCCTTCCCTCTGGATACTAGTTGCAAATTACGGACGGCTGCAAACGTCATTAGTAGCTTTGCCACAATCACTAAATACAAATACGGTTTCTTCATCTGTAGACAATAACTGCAGTATTATTTACAATCTGTGGATTATAGTTGACTGATTATTTGGACGCTTGACCCGCAACTCGCGAATTGTGGTTTCAAACTATCTTTATCGAACACGCTTTCTCTTGCAAGCGTCATTGGGACGTTATAATGTGACGGTCAACCGAATTATTCATTGCTAAAAGAGTAGCCCATAGTCATTATACAGAAAGTCCTTTACAACTTGAATTACTGTAGTTTTTTCTCTTAACGTAGTAGACTAGATGTAAACATTGGTTTTATGCTATTTATTTATTTTTTAAAACTTTGTTTTGTTTTACCTTAATTTTCTTTGATGAATTTTACTGAATTTACTTTTACCTTTTACCGGACGTTTGGCACAGATAACCTAGCTGCTTTGTGCCATAAAACACTAAATCAACCAACCAACCAAAAAGCAGTCCAACATTTACTCTTGCCCAGCTGCCTTCCCTCTAGTTTTCCATTGCTAAATTAGAAGCTTACAGTTAGAAAAGAGATGCCCCCCCGCTAGTACAGCGGTATGTCTCCGGATTTACAACGCTAAAATCAGGGGTTCGATTCCCCTCGGTGGGCTGAGCAGATAACCCTATGTGGCTTTGCTATAAGAAAAACACACACACACACAGAAAAGAGATGGACGACACCTGGTAAAATCTGCCTGAAATACACTAATGATTTATTACCCTCTAAACTGCCAAAATGGTTGTAAGAGGTCTCTGGATTAAAAAATAAAGTTAATCGCTTCTTTTTAGGTGGGTGATAACTGACTGTTGGAAGGATTACATAATTTGTTCTTTTTGAATCTATACGATTTTATAATTGATGAGGACCGAATATTTTCACACCTGATGGCTAATTGTTTTGTTCAGATATGTCAAAGGAAAGTGGTTAATAAAGAGATATCAATTTGTTTGTTGATAACTACGTTATTGTGAAATCAGCGTATACATGACATCATTTTATTTGGAGGTTCTAATATACGGTGATATTAAGAATACACCACGTTATAAAACAAATCAATTTTGATTTCAATCAGTAAGAAGTTTCACCTGTCGGGTGCTGGTTGTTGATAGTACTGGGTGTTTGCAATCTCTAGTTTTAATATTTCTTTTCAAACCACATATAGCATGAATGCTCCGATATATTCGAAAAACACATACCAAATATTATCTATAATAGTAGACTAGCTTTCCATTATATTGTTATGTATAACTTTCTTAACAAATGAACAAATTAAAATGGAGAGTTGTACGAAACAATTAGGTAACTATTTTAAGAGTACTAAATAGGTTTCGTGACGACAAGTAAACGTATAAGATAAGTCAAGAGTACTAAATAGGTTTCGTGACGACAAGTAAACGTACAAGATAAGTCAAGAGTACTAAATAGGTTTCGTGACGACAAGTAAACGTACAAGATAAATCAAGAGTACTAAATAGGTTTCGTGACGACAAGTAAACGTACAAGATAAGTCATTCCTGCTATTATTTATGACAGTTTGTACTTTGTTTCCGAAGAACAACATCGTGGCATAGTTACATTATTGAGGTAATGTTACTACTATTTCTTTTGGCTAATAATAATGCAGAACAACTGAAACTTATTTTTCTAAATATCGTTTGGCTTTGTTAATTACATATTCGTTGACTGTTATATTTTGAGCTTGAAAAACTAACTAACGGAATGACTATTTATGAAATTTTGTATCTAGAAAACTAGGTAATACAGGAACCATATATCGATTTTAAGGATAACCACAGAAGCCATTTATCAAATATTTCTAACATATATACACGTATATTTTTATCAAATAAAAATCCAACAGCATGTTCGTGGTCTTTTTTTTTCTTGTTGTTTCTGAATGAGTTGTGAAAAAGAGAAAACTATTTCACATAAACAGATTTTGTTTTGCGAGAAGCTTCTCTGCTATTAACAATTATAAACATTTTTTTTTACTGTTTCTTCTGAATATAACAGATTCAAATGTGAAGGACAAAGGTTTTATTCTAAAAGGACGTTTCTTGGTTATGTATGAGCCCTTAAAGAACGAATCTTTACTATAAGATATTGTCTTTTCACCGAATAAGAGAAACTAACGAAAACGAATTAGTTATTTTAACTTACAATAAACGCAATTTAAGCCTCTCATAATCAACTTAACCTTTTAATGGATTGCACGTTCTAGATGTGATATCCGGAAGGCAAATCCTATTTGAAAATATATTTAGCGAAACAAAGTATCTAACGTGGCAAGTTACGTTTGAGTACAAGTTCAAAGTCTGGACATACTAATTACCAGAAAACAAAGTGTCTAACAGCATACAGCGGGATAAGCTAACTATAACACTATATATTTGTAGTCTGATCATAAATAAAGTGTCACATGTTTAAGAAACAGTCTTGTCAGGTTATCTTGGAATTAATGAAACCAACAGTTTTGTCTAAGTGATATTGTTTCGTGATTAAGAATGCTCCCCCCCCCCCCGAACTGACACAGTGGTATGTCTGCGGACCACCATTGCTAGAAACCTAGTTTCAATACCGGTGGTGGACCGAACACAAATAGCCCATTGTGTAGCTTTCTTGAAATCCAAATTTCATTGAGAACTGATTTTATATTCAAAAATATGCAAATCATAAAATGCATAATCCCTTTTCTGGTAGTGGCAATGTGTTGTAATAACTTTATTTTATGTATGAATACTGAAGAAAAAAATATCTTTGAAAAATTCTGACTCTTTAGCAGTCAAAAATTTTAAAACGCACGAAAATTGTTCGTTTTTTTTTTTTGAATTTCGCACAAAGCTACTCGAGGGCTATCTGTGCTAGCCGTCCCTAATTTAACAGTGTAAGACGAGAGGGAAGGCAACTAGTCGTCACCACCCACCGACAACTCTTGGGCTACTCTTTTACCAACGAATAGTGGGATTGACCGTCACATTATACACCCCCACGGCTGGGAGGGCGAGCATGTTTGGCGCGACGGGGATGCGAACCCGCGATCCTCAGATTACGAGTCGCACGCCTTAACGCGCTTAGCCATGCCGGGCCCGCAAGAAAATACAACCATTTAAATGGCAGTCTTCTATGTAGTTTTACTGCAAAAGTAAAGTGATTAACGTTTATTCAATATATATATAATCAGGATTTAAAATACCATATAACAAATTAATATTACCATAAGTAGTGAGCGTTTTATGGACACATTCTCTCATTATTCTCAGTTTATCAGACAACTCGTCCTGTATGAAGCAGGAATTATCCCAAAAAATATGAGAACACAGCATCGTCTGTCATTGTTTATCTTTGCTATCTCTCTTTCAGAATTTAATTTTTTTTACAACAAAAAACTCTGTATCTGACTTTCTTTATTGTTCGGAAGCTGGAATTGTTACTAGGGTAATGGATTAAAGTTTAGTTATTTATGAAAGATATATATGTTATGACGACGTAAAAAATTAGGTCAAATCAATTTTTTTACTTCTCTTCTGACTATGAGAGAGTTAACTGTTTCCATTTCCATAACCAAACATGATATTCTATTTTATGAGCCACATAAAAGCTTTTGAGGATAGATAATATAAATAGTATATAGCAAGAGTACGAACTATTAATTTGTAAAAACTACCATCTCTGAAATAATATTACGTTCTTCCTAACTCCAACCAACGATTGTAATATGTATGTTAACATTAAATTAGACAGCTGATAGTTATTGGTGTGTGAACTTTGTGTTCCAACTGCAGACAAATGCTCATTTAGCTTGTAAAATGTGACAATTGTTTTTGCTCTATCTTTTCGTTCATTTTGAACCTACATTACCTCTTGGGTGTGGCAAAATAATAAAGTACTGCGTACCACGCCCTCTCACCTACTCGGACGAACCTTCGTGTTTTTGTTGAAATTATGTAATCATGAAAATCGACTGAAAAACTGGAGAGAGAAGAAAGTTTCAAGAGTTGTGGTTGACTGAGAAAATATTCGATGGCTTTGTTGATTTTGTTTTGTTTACAGACTTAAATAAGAGTTGTTCTGTCAATATAACATACCTAATTACTAATTGATTATTCCTATACTACGCTGTTGTTTTTTTAAACTTTTTTTCTTAAGTTTACACTTTCACCAAGAAGCTATAAGTACCAAATCTAAAACATGTGTTTAGCTTACATAATAAACAAGAGGGAATTATCAATAGCCGTGGCTGTAATTAGATCTCAAATAGGTGAAGAGATGGAGCTACGAGTTAAACACTTATACTTGAAAAATCTCAGAGCCATTCTATGAACCTCTATGTCGCGGCTAAAAATGAAAGGAGAGCGTGTTTTATAGCAAAGCTACATTGGGCTAGTTACTCAAGAGGAAGAAACCCCCTCATTTTTACGTTGTAAGCTCGTAGACTTACCGCTGTATGTATAATTATAATACACCTATCCATAGAGCAAGACGGCTGGCCTTATAATATAGTTGGTACTGCAGCCGAAACGGAAAGTTTGTGAAAGTTTTTGTCATCAATTTTCTTACAAAATGAAACATCATTCAATACTCTAGACATAAAATATATGTCAGCGTGATTGCAATAATTAATAATATACGATAATAAAACAAATAAAAAAGTGTTTTAAATAATTCTTGCCCTAATTTTGATATGTAATACTTAAATAAAGTGCACATAAAGTTTCACCTCTACTACAACTCAATACATTTCACATCAGTTCAATCATTACTATATTTATGTAGCCTCGACGGCATTGGTAAGTATGTGTAGCGTTGTTGTTATATTATTACACTTCTGTGCTTTCACTTAGAAGTCCTCATTAATAATAATTAATAAAGTCTTCTCCCGTTGACGTTGTTGTCATTTCACTTATTCTGTAATTAAGAATCGTAGTTTGTTTGTTTGCCCTGGGCTTCAGCCCGATAAGCACATACCTTAATCCGGGGTTGGATGTTTTATTTTTGACATAATTTCACACACTGTTATGTATAGTATAGTCGGCAAGTTATCACATCCTTCTTTAGTTTTACAAAGAGGTTTTTATTTTATGTACACTGCTGGCCAAAATATTAAGGCCAATGAACATAAAGAAAAAATATGCATTTTGCATTGTTAGACTCAACCACTTATTTGAGTAGAGATGAAAATAAGAAAAGGGAAAATAAAAATAACAAACTTTTTTGGCATTTAAAAAGGAAAATGTGAACACTATGAAATTAGCCTAAATATTAGCTGGTCAAAAGTTTAAGACCATATTGAAACGAAGCATTAATCAGTAAACACCTAACGAAATTTAGTCATTTGTGTTCAAGCATTACGTTGTCAACATTTCCCACTGACATCTCGTGTGTTACTTTGGGTAAAAACATGGCAAAGGGTAAAAAGTTGACAGAGTTTGAACGTGGCAGAATTGTCGAGCTGCAAAAGCAAGGTCTCTCTCAACGTGTCATCACTGGTGAGATTGGGCGTAGTAAAACTGATGTTGCAAATTTCATTAAAGACTCTGAGGGATACGGAACGATAATTTCAAGTGATCGGCCCCAGAAAATTCCGCCGGCGTTGAGCAGGAGGATTCGATGGGTTGTCCGGCAAGATACCAGCCGATCGTCGAACCAGATTAAAGTCCTTACGGACGCAGAATGCAGCTCAAGGACAATAAGACGGCATCTACGAGAGAAAGGCTTTAAAATCCGTAAACGTCTTCAAAGACCACGCCTCCTTCCACACCACGAAACAGCTCGGTTAAACTTTGCTGAAAAGCACCAAACATGGGACGAAGAAAAGTGAACGAAGGTTTTGTTCTTTGATGAGAAAAAAAATTAACCTGGATTGTCCAGATAGCTTTCAACGTTACTGGCACGATAAGGATATCCCACCAGAAACATTTTCTACACGACGCAGTGGAGAAGGTTCCATCATTATCTGGGGTGCTTTCACCTTCCATGGAACAATGGAGCTTCAGGTTATACAGGGGCGTCATACAGCAGCTGGCTACATTGGCATGTTGAAGAGAGCATCCTTATTGACTGAAGGCCCTCGCTTGTGTGGAAATTAATGGATCTTTAAGCAGGACATTGCTGCAATCCACAATGTCCGCAAGACAAAGGACTTTTTTATGGCGAATAACGCGATTATTTTTGACCATCCAGCGTGTTCGCCCGAACAGAACCCCATTGAAAATGTTTGGCGGTGGATGACAAGGGAAGTCTATAGAAATGGACGTCAATTCCAAACAGTGCATGATCTTCGTGAATCCATCTTCACTACTTGGAATAACATTCCAGCCAACCTTCTGCAAACGCTTATATCGACCATGCCATAGCAAATATTTGAAGTTATTCACAATGATGGCCGTGCAACTCACTACTGAGACCTCTTGTTGGGCATTTTCTACCCTGTTTAGGACTTCTTTTTGGTATGGTCTTAAACTTTTGACCAGCTAGTATTTAGGCTAATTTCATAGTGTTCACATTTTTCCTATTAAATGCAAGAAAAGGTTATTTTATTTTTATTTTCCCTTTTCTTACCTTCATCTTTCGAAGCTCTTCTCAAATAAGCGGTTGAGTCTAACAACACAAAATGGATATTTTTTTTTATGTTCATTGGCCTTACGATTTTGGTAAGCAATGTATATATATATTGTGAATCGTGGTGTCTGTCCGAGCGAGCCCGGCATGGCCAATCGTGTTAAGGCGTGCGACTCGTAAACTGAGGATCGCGGGTTCGCATCCTCATCGCGCCAAACATGCTCGCCCTTTCAGCCGTCGGGGCATTATAAAGTGACAGTCAATACTACTATTTGATGGTAAAAGAGTAGCCCAAGAGTTGGTAGTGGGTGGTGATGACTAGCTGCCTTCCCTCTAGTCTTACACTGCTAAATTAGGAACGGCTAGCACAGATAGCCCTCGAGTAGCTTTGTGCGAAATTCAAAAAACAAACAAACTGTCCGAGCGTTCGTCTGTCTCTCGTTTGAAAAGATGTGCACTCTGACAAAGCTCAACATTCACTTTTGAAATGATGGGAAAACAGACATGAATATTGTTGATGTTAAATTTTATTTCACGAGCAGGATATTCTATTCTAAAATGTTAAGAAATAGTCACACTAATATTCACATTTCAAAATGCTACGTAACTTACGGAATAAAAATGTAGATCTACTGTGTGTTATTGTTGAGTGGATCTTAACATGATTGAAATGCTTAGAGCCAGGTATAACCAGGTGATTAGGGCACTCGACACGCAATCTAAGGGTTGCGGGTTCGAATCTCCCTCACACATAACGTGCTCGCTCTTTCAGCTGTGGGGTCGTTATTATGTAACGGTCAATTCCACTATTCGCTGGTAAAAGAGTAGCCCAAGTGTTGGCGGTAGGCGGTATTGACAAGCTGATTTTCCTCTGGTCTTACACTGCTGAGTTTGGGACAACTAGCGCAGATAGCCCTTGTGAAAAATTCTAAAATAACAAACAAACAAACCGAAATGCTTAACAATTACTTTTCGCTGTAAGCAGTGTAAGTAGCATAGAGCTTTGGTACTGAGTAAAACACAATTAACCTTTTTGAGTGCATGTGAAATAATTTAAATTGATAGATTAACTTAAACTTTTCCAGTCACTGAGGACAAGTACTTTTTCTTATTCGTTATAGGTCGATAAGTGCCTTAAAAATAAAGAAACGTTTATCTATTATAGTAAATTTGCGTTTACACCTGGAATCATACCTAGTACACAGCATAATAAAAGTAATTTATTTTTTCTTTTCAAAAGTTTTTCACAAGCATAGATATTTGACTGTATTTGTAACATTACATAACAATTACATTACACAATGTTTTAAAGTTTTCCATAGCCCTGTTAGGAAAGTAAAACAATAGAGGTTGGTGACACATAATCGTGAAGTTCTCACATTAATAGGTTGACAAACATAAACTACAATGTATCGCAGAAGCCTAACTGGATAGGTCAAGTAGGAAAAACCAAAACACAACAGACAATGTATTAATAACTAACTGACATCATGCTCATATAAGTCCATTCAAAGCATTTGTCTCTTTACAGAAGATTTCGAATCGATTCAAAGCCAAGACTGTCTTTATTATCTAAACGTATAGCGTGTGTTGCTAGGACAACCAACATAGTAACCACTGTCATATATATAAAAGCATGATCGAAATTCGGAAGTTACCTATTTATACTAAATGTCATGGTCGCGAAATGCTACGAATAAAAATTTAATTAAAGATATTTTATAAATAGTTAAATAAACTATGTTTGGAGTTTAAACTACAACAGTCTTGTATGTATATAGAACAGTAAAAAGTAATGAGAAAACGCTGATTACAAAGTCGATCAGTTATTGTGCAACAGCGTTAGCAGAGAAAGTAACGAACTGAAGGTGGAAATACATTAGTATGTAGAAGAAAGTAAGCGATTGTAAAAGAACAGGAAAATTGCTCCTTTAACGGTACAATTTGCTTTCTGCTATAGGAGTTAGAATCAAAGATTGTTTTTGCTGTTAAGCGTAAACCCACACAGTGCACTCTATCTACTGCGAGTATCTAAACCCGATTTTTAGAGTAATAATCCCTCACACGTTCCAATGAACGCACGTTAGTTAGGCTAATATTAGGGAGCTCCACTGCAGACATTCTGAATCTGACGTAATCTTCAACTCATGCGTCCAGAATTCAAATTAATGTACCTTTAATAAAATATAGAAAAGTTTCACAACATTAACATTCTAGATATGCTTGCTTATATATATATATATTAGCACACTATTTAAAATAGTAATAGTTATAATAAAAACGCTTGAAAATAGCACAAGTTCTAACCATATTTAACAGAACGGCTTTTTTTTGTCTCGAAGCTATATAATACCAAATTTAAAACTTTTCAATGAATCTTATTTAATTGTTTATACAGGTATACCCAATCTCTAGATGTTAGATATTGTTTATACAGGTAAACCCAATCTCTAGATGTTAGATATTGTTTATACAGGTATACCCAATTTCTAGATGTTAGATATTGTTTATACAGGTATACCCAATCTCTAGATGTTAAATACTGTTTATACAGGTATACCCAATCTCTAGATGTTAAATACTGTTTATACAGGTATACCCAATCTCTAGATGTTAAATACTGTTTATACAGGTATACCCAATCTCTAGATGTTAAATACTGTTTATACAGGTATACCTAATCGCTCGAAGTTAGATATGTAGATAGAAGATCCATTTCTGACGAGATGTTGACAAGATTCTGCCAACTTATCAACACTTTTATTTCTCTACCAAAAAGTTCTTTCATTTTTCCATGCATTTATGCGCTATCAAGCATGTAACAAACAGTCTGTCTGGACATATATATTTAGTGAACCGTTGTAACTGTTGGTTGTACATTGATTCGGGTTTAGTTGTCCAGTTAGTATTCACTGGCTACGCTTATATTTAAGATAAATCACATTTTCTATGAAGAAACATAAAAGTGCGTTTTTAAACAATAAATTAATAATTTAACATAACAACAGCAGTTTTGAAAGATTATTCGTTTTCAGTATTTTTCTCTAAACTCAGTTACTGAAACTGTTTTGAAGCATTAAAATATATCTGTACTGCTTTATTTTCCAGTTACAAACCTGTAGTAATGCACTTAAAGATTTTATAAGCTTTCAAGTCTGTCGAAACTATAGTTTCCGCTGGGTTTTTTTTCTTAAATATCAACACGTGTGGATCTTTAAATCTCGGAATAATTATTTTTTTAGTGTTGTAAAACGATATAATCAGCACGATAGATGCACATATAATTTATCACTAATAAACTCTAAAGCTTATAGAATACAAAAATACTTTAATAATTATAAGCGTATGGATGCAAGGAAATAAGAATTTTGATGTTAAATTTGATTTTTTTGCTAGGTGGAGTTTGATGATGTCATCGCTGAACCAGAAGGCACTTATTCTGTTAACTGTGTATGGAAGACCGCCTATAAGATTTTCACCGGAACAAAGAATTGCTGTTACAAGTTTCTAACCATACTCTGCGCTTTCCCAATCGCTTTGGCAGTTGGTTGCAGTTTCGCTATTTTGTCATTCCAGCACATCTGGTGCATTGGCCCCGCTTTGCGTCATTTCCGGATCAACTGCCATATAATTCGACTATACGTTCGCACCTGTCTTGATTCGTGTTTAGCTCCATGTTGCACCGACATGGGCCTCTTTTTCAGCAGAATTCGGATCGCCAAGGGTCCAGGAACAGATGACCAAGTTGTGTGATTGTTACGTTTTCCTTATAACATCTGGTCTCAGTGTACGATAGTACTACATATGACCATTTGTACATAACCATTTTGGAACCATATAGGGGATCAACTATCCCCTTTATATAAATATATTTTGGAACCATATAGGGGATCAACTATCCCCTTTAATTCGATAGTTATTTTTCTCTCTAAAACTATTCTCTTTTTTTTCCGTTTAAACACTGAGCTAATTACGTCATTTCAAATCCTAGTTTTAAAAAACATTATCAGAAGGCATGAGTACAAATTATTTCACTCTAGTATGTTTATTATTTCAAAGCTATAAGTAAGCTTTAAAATTTAAATGTTATATATATATATTATGATTAATATGTTTTAACTTCTTAGCTGTTGCTTTCATACCTGGCAATTTGATAATGTTTGTATATCATAGTTCATCTTATAACAAAGCTAAATTCTAAATGTTTTTGACCATTTAACATTAACTAAAATAACAGTGTTTTATGAAAATACGTTTCTACAAATAATGTTGTGTTCCATGGAAGTATGTTCCTACAAATCATACATATATACATATATACACATAGAATTTCAGTAACGTGAAATATCCTATTCGTTTTTCAAGCCCAACATGGTCAGATGGTTAGGGCGCTCGACTCGCAATCTGAAAGTCGCGGGTTCGAAACATGCTCAACTTTTCAGACGTGGAAGCGTTAAAATATGACGGTCAATACAACTATTCGTAGGTAAAAGAGTAGTCCAAGAGTTGGCGGTGGCTGGTGATTACTAGCTGCCTTCTATATAGGCTTACCTTGCTAAATTAGAGGCGGCTAGCGCAGATAGCTCTCGTGTCTGCTCCAAATTCAAAACAAACTCTTTACAAATTTTCTCCCACTTCATTTTTAATACTAAAAAGGGATCCTTCTATGAAAAGTTGTTCAATTCCTAATGTTAACCCAAGGGCGAAAGGTTATGAATCTCTTTCGTTTACATTATCATTAATCAATTATCTTAACCTTTAAAACATTATGTTATCTATGTATCATATATATTGTTGATAACTTTAAACCTATTTAGGCAACAAATACTCAAAAAACATTTCATAAGCATGCAATATTTTATCAAATTCGCTACACTATTATTTAAGAACTAGTCACTGGAAGACTAGAAGTAAAGATAATTTCTCCTAAAACGTCTCCTACGACCTTATTTCACTTAAATTATTATTTGCCCTTATCCCTTTCTCTGTAGCTCCAAGTTATCACACGTAGCCTAACGTAATTTCCCTAATTTTCATTCACACCTCCAGCTTTAGTTTTCCTTCAACCCCATCCTTATCCCAATACCTCTTTCCTTTTATGTTCACGAACCTCATACTTCATACAGCCTACTGTTGTTCAGGCTCAACGAAAGTGTTTATTTTTTCTGGTTTTTAACATTTTGATTCTGTTTGTTTTCCTTATTCTTTAACGGTAATATTTTTAATCTCCTTACACATTTAGATGTTTGTCTTTTATAAAAGTTTCAAATAAAAATAGTCGAAACAATTAACAAAAATCAGTAAAATTACGATTCAAAACTTTAACACACGAGATCTGTTAAACGACTGATTGCAGTACATTTTCACAATTTTAATATACTGACTATTTCATTTTCTACAACTTTTAATTGAGGACGCACGAACATACAAGAGCGCCACGAATCTGTTGGTGGTGTTAAAAGAAATGTGTATTTATACACACTGCTGTCTTGCTAAATAGAGTTACCACCTGTCCAGTATCGACTGCAGTAATCGGTTTTAAATTAACTACTCGGGTTCTTCAAATGTATTTCTCGTTTCATCTTCAAGGGTTTCGATCTTCTAAAATAATTTTAGTACCTCGCTACAAAAAATTAATCCGATATCAACGCTTTCTTTTCAGTTTTTGTATTCGATATAATTGGGCACAGGACAATAACATTCTAAGAAAGTATGTATATATTTCAAGAAAGATTAACTTCCTCACAGAAACATTACCACTGCTTCAAGAATACCAATCAGCCCTAAATATTTCGTATTGAATTGCAGCTGTTGGTAATAACATGCAAAACGATGACGTAATTTAGCACGTAAAGCCCACATGATTTGAGTGAAATGCACACATCCATGAACATCGGTACCAGATAGAATTATAGCGCACAGCGACATGATGTAGCCCTTGATATCGGCAAACTAAGCCCATTCTAATACAGAAAAAAAATCAAGATTGTATTTGTAATATTCGTAAGTAAACAGATGAAATTTTGGTAGCCAAGTAGAAAGTACACAATAAATTTTACGTGCTCTAGAATTTTGTGTTTAGAAAAATTTTATCTAATCGATTACCACCTTTGACATTTAAGTATTTAAAAATATTAGTTAGATGTGTCACTGTGTTATACGTACATACATTTATTATTTTAAAGCGACATCATGAAAGGTAAGAAGTATACACATTTTATTATATTTCAAATAGATGTTAACTTCTTCAATATACACAAATCCAGTATTAAAGAAATAAAAGTCTACAGAATTATTGATCAGATATATAAATTTTGAACATGGATACATAAATTAGTTTACAAAATATTCACGATACTCAATTAGGTAAAGAGAGTAAAAAGCACTTGGAGCGTGTTTTTAATTCTGTGACGTATTGTAATCGTGAAAATCCTTAATATATATTTTTTTTCACAGCTACATCTTGTAGTGTGGTATATTTTAATTTTAGGCTTAAGACTTAATGTGAAGGGAAAAAAGTTTTAATTTCAGTGAAGAAGGTCTCTATAAAGTAAAATAACTCATCATCGTTTACATAATTGTAACGTTATTCATAATTAATTTCAATTGTAAAACATACCTTTGAAGTATAAACAAAATTCACAACTGTTTGTAAATTTATACTATTTTCAAGGTATCGCGAAGGAAAAGTTTAGAATGTTACGTAAAGCTTGCTGTAAATGACCAACAACGTTAACACATTACAATGTGCACATAACACGAATTTAAAAGGTTTCTAGCACCATAGATACAAAGCTGAGGGATAAATTGTTTGTTTCAGGCATCATGGGAAATGTTTGAAAACTCTATCAGTGCTTCACGCGTCTTTCTGGGATTACTGACTATGATACGGATGAGGCGAGGCACTGAAAAATGAAAGCTGTAGAAAATATCGTAACTTGAAATGCTTCATTAGCGCATACCCAGGCTTTTCAACCCAATCAGTCACAAACAAATTATCTTTTCGGTCGTAGATTATAAGTTTGACTTTCATTGTTGTGAAAAGTATTAAATGTTGAACTGTTAAACGTTAGAAATAATTCGTTAGAGTTATTAAAGAGTACTTATTAAAGTAACGTTGCTTTTTACTTTATCATTTATTTCAGTTAATAATCTCAATAGCATATTATGTTTGCAACGTAACTAGAGCAAAATAAACGTAAAAAGAAACCTTTTCTGAACATAAAGATAAAAACGTTAGATCGTGAGAAAGTCACGCATGCGCTTTTGTTATACACCACCACATAATTGACCAGCGCAACGTAGAAATTTAAACGTTTTAGTTAGAATAATGGTATATTAAAATAATTAGAAAATGCTAAAACTTGTTTATTCAGTGTGTAATTGAAATTCAATAAAATCTAACAATTGTTTAACGTTATAAAGTTTCCTTTTTTGTTTTTTCCTCTGCTTAATTCTTTTCGTACAAACACAGAAGATTGAGTAGGCTATATTAAAACGATTTTAATACGCAAATATGGAAGTCATGTGATAATCACAGCTGATATAAAATCATAGTCGAACAAATCGTATCAGAATTACATTTTGATATCTTTGGCATTGCGTAGATGGTGCGATACCACCAAATACTGGTCATTATTCATGTGTCAAATATTCATGTGCTCAGATGTGTTCATATTGAGGATTTAAAATTTTGAAGACGTTATCTCCTTTTCACCGAATGGTAAATAGAGAAATATATATAAACAAGCCATACCACAGACATGGTAAGCAAAATGTACTGTGTTATGACAGGTGAGAATGTAATAACACAAATATTAGTTACAAGAAATAGGCCCCCAGTGACTCAGCGGTATGTCTGCGGACTTACAATGCTAAAAACCGGGTTTCGATACCCGTGGTGGGCAGAGCACAGATAGCCCATTGTGTAGCTTTGTGCTTAATTCAAAACAACAACAACTACTACAAGACAACAAATGGTATGCAATATAATTTAGAAAGATTTCCGTCTAGTAAAGCGACACAATTCACGTTGCACACAGATTGCTTCTACAACAGATTTGGTAAACGGCTGCATATCTCAAGCAGCTGATAAATGAGCCACGTATTGAAGATACTCCATAATAAAACATATCGGTCAAGTTGCCTGATGCAGCGCCTATGGATATGTGTGAGATCAAGATGTTGAAACAGACGATGGTAAATCGTTATCACCGTAAACTAGATGGATAATTGAGCGCACATATGAAGGGGTGTATGCTTTAAACTTGACAGCTTTACATAGAGCCTTTTCTCATGGAAACTACGCATGATCAGATCTGAAACATGGACTGTTGCGGTGAGGTTACAAAATCGCTTTAGTATAATATAGATTCTGTAAAAAACGAAGGGGTTTAACAAACAAAATGTGTAAAAGTACTACACCGTGGGTCATATACATTTCTCTGGACTTTGACCTTATTTTCCACTCTTAACCTCAAACAACTTGTACCTATATTTCCAACCTAGGCAATCTTTTTCTTTTGAATTTTAACAACGAAGATTATCTTAGTAAGTTATAGATTCAACATTCACATAGGAAAACAGAATTATCATTGGTACTATTTATTTTATATTTGACTGAGTTAACTAGAATCTCCGAAGCTGCATCTTTGTGGTTGGTTTCAGTCTATCTGTGTTTCAGTTTATTTTGTGGTTAAGTCATTAGTCCATTCAATCGAATTTATAGCAGTGTTTATCTCAGTCTAGTTTTGCATTCCAAAGAGTTCAGTCATAGCTTTTCGTGTAAGGCCAGCAAGTGAAAAGAAAAGGAGTTATACAATTAATGTTAAATCAGTACTATAAACCTCAATACAGTATACGAATTGCACTTTTTAACGACTGTCAGTGTTCATCCAGCTATTGACATCTGTGTCACCTGTGTTATTCATTTTGTTTAGAAAGGTGGTGTTGAATCAAACATAACTACATGTGTTTACTTTCATTTACCAAAATCTCGGATCAACCTTGCTTAATATTCAAATTTCCTGTTTTTTTGTGAAGGTAACTTGCTCTCAATAGCATTAAATATTACTACATATGTTTCTTTAGAAATGCCTTTCTGTTGATTAGAAACCAATATAACACTAAATTCCCTGTGGTGCCTCGTATCAAAGGTAAACTAACATATTAACAATATTAGAAATTTTACCATCTATATTTCCTGAATACAAAATAAATCGAAGTGGAATGGATAAAGTGTGGAAAAGCGTCATGGATAAGAATAAAATTATTATATAAAAAAGAAATTGGATAAAGGATTCAAAGCCTCCCTGTGGCACAGCGGCATGTCTGTGAACTTAAACCGCTCAAAACTGGGTTTCGATGCCCCTGGTGAGCAAAGCACAGATAGACCATTGTGTAGCTTTGTGCTTAATTAAAAAAAAAAACACAACAAATCTGTGAAAAACTAAGGAAAAGATCAAAATTGTCAATAAATCAAATATTAATTACATATACAAAATATTTGGTTAAATACTAAACACATTAAAATATTAAATAAAGGCTTAGGTTTTGCTTCTCATCCTATAAGTTATCGAAAGAAAGAAATAACATAACAGAACGAGAAACAAATCTACGCAAAGTAAGAAAAAAATTATTTATTAAGATTGTTATAATTTACTTAAGAAATCTGCTTTTTTATTGAAACAGAATAAACAGAAATAAAAGAAATAAATCCTTTGAAAATAAAAAAATATGCATTGCAAGGAAGATGCCAATAGAAAAATTGTGGTAATAAAAAGTTAACAATTATTACAAGAACATCTTTATAAAACCATTAAATATGAACCTTATACTAAGATCCTTGAGTTTAAAACTACAAGAAAGCAGAGATAATACCATCAAGTTACATAGCTCTAAGGTTTTACGCAGTTCCTAAGATTCAGAAAATAAATCAATATTACCTAACTTACGTTCACCAATACATAAGTACCTAAACATACGTTTTTAAAAATATGAATGTTCAAGTGAACAAAATAAATAAACGTTAGAAATTTTTCAAAGGACTTGTAGATATAATTAAACACAACAAAGTAAAATGATTTATTCGATGTAGTTACTGAATTTCTAATCAAAAGAGAAAGATTCTATAGAGAAAACATCAAACTAAAAATGAAAATTTCACCATTAGAAGTTATTAACCTGGTAAAGAGCTGCGTGTAAAGGAAATCGTTTCTTTGTAAATAAATATTCCAGACAGAAGGCAGGACTATCTATTGGATCTCCGTTATCACCGTTTTTGTGTGATATGTATGTGAGTGAATTTCAAAGGTAATCTTTAAAATAAAATGTTGGCTGCACCTTTGTGAAATGCTCACATAGAAAATAAGTTTGTTTTAAATTTCGCACAAAGCTACTCGAGGGCTGTCTATGCTAGCCGTCCCTAATTTAGCAGTGTAAGACAAGAGAAAAAGGAAGTAGTTATCACCACCCACCGTTAACACGTGGGCTACTCTTTTACCAACGAATAGTGGGATTGACCGTAACATTATAACGCCCCAACGGCTGAAAAGGGGGAGCACGTTTGGTGCGAGCGGGATTCGAACGCACCACTCTCAGAGTAGAAGTCGAACGCCTTAACCCACGTGGCCATGCCAGTCTACTACATAAGTTTGAAGAATCATACTAATTATCTAACTAGTTTAGACACTTCGACAATTGTGCTAATTATTTAACTAGTTTAGATACTTCAACAATTGTGCTAATTATTTAACTAGTTTAGATATTTCTATTAAATCCACTTACGAGGTAGAAGAAATAGTAGTTTACTCTTTTTAGACGTGTCAGTTCAAACAATGGATGAAGTAATAAAACACAATTTATCATAAACCTTTCTCTATGGTAACGCCACCACTTCGGCTGTTTCTGGTACAAAAACTTTGAAACGTCAGTTTTTGTTATTTTTATGTACATAGGGTGATAAAAATGTGTTCTGAACAAGAATCGGATTATGAAATACTGTTGTTGAAACATGTAACAGTTGATTGCGGTTTTATTCGGATGTCATTGATATAAGAGTTAAGAAATTTGTGAGGCACAATGGATTTGTCTTATAAAGTTTTCATATATTTTTAAAAAAAACAACCGAGTTTTTGCCTATATATAACCCAATAAATAAAAATAATTAGTAATTAAATAAAGCTAAACAAAGGGAATATAATGGAAAGAGCTGGTATTTACAAAATAATTTGTGAGCATGAAAGCCTATACGCAGGTCAGACTAAAAATAACTTATAATATGAGGTGAATGAGCATAATTGAAATGTGAACAGAAGAAAATAGACATTTCAACACTACCTGAACATATTATTATAACACAACACATGATTAAGTAGAAAATAAATTACGTAAGTCGCTTAACCTAAAAATGAAAACACCTGAAAATTTTTTGAATCATTGGAAATAAATTAAGTTTAAGAAAAATAATGATGTATTAAACAAGCTATTTAGATGACGTGATATTCTTTCAAAAGCGTGTTAATTAAGATGTTACTCATATAATTTAATAGAAAGAATAAAACAGAGTAGCTGGTTTGTGATCAACCCTCCTGAAGCTGACGTTCTGAGGAGAGTCGAATCAGTTCAAATGTATTTGAGACTATAAATCACTCTTAAATAAAATTATTTTTATTGTTCAAACCAAAATAGTTAGTTGTTTATAACTTCGATAGTATTTAAAATTGGTTGTTTCTAGCAATTTCACTTACAGTTCCAAAAATTAAACATTTAGGGTCAAAATCCAACTTGAGCAGCGTTAAACGAAAATATTGATTTATTGGTATATTAAAACTTACTAAAAATTGTTAGACATTAAACAAAACAAAGATAGAACATTATTTAAACTGTTAAAAATACTACAGTGTTAACCAACACGGTAGACAATAAGCATTTTACCAGTGTAATTGACACTTTGGTATAACACTGCTTTTCGCTTGAATTCATATTTAGGGCCATTACATTTGCCTTATTTCTTGGGTACTGCTCCCCAGTGGATCAGCGGTATGTCTTCGGACTTAAACGCTAAAAACCGGGTTTCGATACCCGAGGTGGACATAGCACAAATAGCCCGTTGTGTAGCTTTGTGCTTAATTCAAAACAACAACATTTTGGGTAATACTAGAAAAAGGAAATTCTACAATATTATTTTCCATTGTGAGAGACAACAACGAGTAATTAGATAGTTCTTATCTAATGTATAAACAAAATTATTGTTTTAGCTTTTTTATTAAGTCACCAGAATTGTTATTTCTTGAATAAAAGAAAGAGCTTAGAAGAATTTGCATAGATTATTGTAGTAACATTGTCCTTTCGTTTGCAAGTTATTGTTAGTTATCCTGTAAAAATTATTTAAAGGAAGTCCGTGTAGAATGTAATGACTTAGTTTATTCCTTCCTTTTACATTTTTACACTTGTCTAAGTAATGTATTTTCGACAAATACTAATTCGTCATATTAGTAAGAAATTATCCAACTTTTGGAAACTGCATAGCCAAGAGATGACATGCCCTATTTGATAAATAAAGTGCTATATCCAGTATATTTAATGCTCTGGTTTGTTATTATATTGCCGCCTTTTTAAAATTCCAACTCAAATAACGTGAAAACTTCACAAATAAACCAATGTAAACTATTCAACACAGATTACATGAAACACTGTTTGAAATAGATATAAAACATTACATACATCCAGATTTTGTCAAGCATGTTTTTCAGCATAAGTAGTCTTCAGGTGGGTCAGCAGTGTGTTTATAGGCTAACAAAGTTAAAAATCCAGAGTTCGAACCTCCGCAGTGGATACAGCAGATAGCCTAATGTGGCTTTGCTCTGGAACAGGGGTTACCAAACTACGGCCCTCGAGGTCATTTTGTCCGGCCCGCCAGCAACTAGCCGCTTGGAAATAAAAAGTGACATTTCATCAAATGTCCGACTGTCATAACAAAATAAATCACACCGATGGTCGCTTTAAGCTGGCAAACACAAGACGTTATGATAAAAAGAAACAAGGCTGTCACGTGCATTTTTAACCAACAGGAAAATTCTTCTTTCGTCCTTGCTGCTCGTTTATTCATATCGCGGCACGTATCTATGAAAGCATTAGGATTTCGAAAACAAATACAGACTTAACCCTCGTCCTATCGACTCGTCTTGTAAATTCAGCGGCCAAGGGTTACCGCTTCAGCAAGCTCATTTCTCTTAGTAGTCGGGTTATGCGCTTTTCGTAACTGGTTCTCAGGTAAGTGTCGTAGCAAACATACGTTTCAATATATCTTGTTTGTGCGTTCTTGGACCAGTACAATACTTTTATCACAGCGTTCTGTTTTTCATTTTCAGATCCTGTTTTTTTTTTTTCACTCATCGTTATGGCTGCTTTTAAAAGAAGAAAAGTGGACTCTGAGTGTCGTGCTTTCAATGAAGAATGGGGAGAAAAGTACTTCTCTGTGGAAACAAAAAACCAGAAAGCTACTTGTGTGATATGCACCGAAAGTGTTGTCGTTTTGAAAGAGTACAATCTTTAACGTCACTATGAAACAAATCATCTATCAATATATTTGAAATTTTCAGGAAAGTTCAGTTCTGAGAAATTTGAATCCATGAAACGTGTTTTTGAATTTCAAAAGAAACTCTTCACGAGAAAGTTTGCTGAAAATGAATGTCACTCGTACAAGTTACAAAATAGTGCATAGGATGGCAGAGCGAGGAAAACCTTTTACTGATGGCAACTTCATTCAAGAGTGTATGATGGAAGCAGCAAATGAGCTGTGTCCTGAAAAAGCCAATATCTTTGAAAGTATCAGCCTTTCAGCAACTTCAGTTGTACGGAGAGCAGAAGAACTTGGAGAGAACATCGCATTACAGATACGTCAAAAAGCTAGAAACTTCCTATGGTATTCTCTGGCATTGGATGAGTCTACTGATCTCTCGAGTACGTCACAACTTCTAATGTGGAGTTAATTTGGACTTTCAGATAGCGGAAGAGTTGACGTCAGTTTACAGCATGCACGGAAGAACAACTGGAGAAGACATTTTAATGGAAGTGCATAAAACTTTGCAAAACTATAACCTTCAGTGGAATCAGCTTAGAGGTGTAACAGTTGATGGAGGAATAAACATGGCTGGAGTAAAGAAGGGTCTGGTGAGGATGACCAGGAAACAGTTGGAAGATCTTAAACTCCCAAGCGCTCTGTTCATACACTGCATCATTTATCAGCAAGCACTCTGTGGAAAATACTTAGATATTTCTTGCGTACTGAAACCAGTCATTTCTGCAGTGAACTTCATTCGTGGTCATGCACTAAATCATCGCCAGTTCAAGGCGTTTCTTGAAGGGATTGATTCGGATTTCTGTGACTTGCCTTATCACACGGCGGTGAGGTGGCTCAGCTGCGGTAAAGTCTTGTCTCGTTTTTATAAGCTGAGAAGAGAAATAGATATATTTCTTATCGAGAAATATAGAGCCGATCCACTTCTTTCGGATCCAACCTGGTTGTCAAAGTTGTCATTTTTGGTTGACATCCCATCCCACATGAATAAATTGAACTTGAAACTTCAGGGGAAGAATAACTTTATCTGTGATCTCTATAGAATCATTAAAGGATTTCGGAGAAAGCTGTAATTGTTTGAAGCACATTTGGAAGGAGGAAACCTCTCTCATTTTCAGTGTTTCAATGAGTTTCATGCTGTAATCACAGATGTCAACCTGGAGTTTCAGAAAAAGATTGTTGGTGATTTAAATAAGCATTTTTAGAGAGATTTTCAGATTTCGACAGAATCGAAAGTGACATTCTCCTTTTTCAGAATCCTTTTGATTGTGTCATTGATGACGTGCCAGTGGAACTTCAGCTGGAGGTCATCGATTTGCAAGGAAATGACTTGTTAAAAGCAAAACACAGAGAGGGGCAACTTATTGAAATTTACAGCTGCATACCTGAAGATGATTTTCCAAAGCTGAAGCAGTTCGCATCTGGTATGGCATCAGTGTTCGGAACAACTTATGTTTATGAACAAGCATTTTCAAAAATGAAGTTTGTGAAGTCGGTACATCGATCAAGGTTGACTGATGAACATTTGAAAGCAATTCTAATAATTGGATGCAGCAATTCAAAACCGAACATTGAAGATATTTTGAAAGCCAAGCGCCAATTTCATAAATCTCACTAATTTTTTTGCGGCTTAGTAAAATTCAGATATGTACTCACTATGTACTATGTGACAATTGTTTTTGCTAATGTCATCTTCTTTGATAACCTTTTGATAAATAAAAATGTTGGTTATATTTCTGTTTGTTTTTTGTTATATGTGTGTATTGCATGCTACTCTCACATGGCTAATGTGGCATCCTAAACTTAGTGTTAAGTCTTTTACAGAGAGCTTTCGTTCTAGCTTATGAATATTGAACATAATGATCATGCGGCCTGCGCTTCTCATTCCCCAAGTAATCTGGCCCCCTGTGAAAAAAGTTTGGTGACCCCTGCTCTAGAACAAGCGACAATAACGTCGCCACAAGTAGAAGCGAGCCTCTTTTAAAAATAATAACTAAAAAATATCAACACAAACTTTCAAAGAAAAAAGGGATTCATACTTTTTATCAATATAAGTTTCAGATTTAAAATAGACAAAGGTAAAAGTTACTTTATACTACATGGAAGACAATATAGTTTTTAAAATACACTTAACCCTAAGATAATTAGTAAAAACACTTAACTTGTTTTCATAGAAGCTTAAGATATCATGTTACTTTTACAGTAAAAACTGTTTGCAACAGTAAAGATGCACATTAAAAATGGAGAAAAGTAGAATGAGAAATAGTCTCAACATTTTTAGTTGCTATATATTACTTTATTTTATGATACGTACACTCCTTGTGAGAAAAGAGTAAACACTGTTTGATTGAAAATTAAGTAAAAATAATAACATTTCACGATAAAAAAATTATAATTCAGCTGAGAGATAGCAGCTAGTCGTCCCCGCCCACATTCAACTTGTTGGCTTCTCTTTAACCAAAGAATACTGGGATTAATCGTCACATTATAACGTCCCCACGGCTGAAAGGGCAAACATGTTTGGTGTGACGGGAATTCGAGCCCACAACTCTTAGATTGCAAGTCAAACGTCTTAATCACCTAATTCTGTCGGGCTCAAAGTGGAAATGAAACGACATTATATAATAAAATAGCTTTTATGCACTCATTGGAAACAGTAATTTTGAAAGTGACAACAGTATCAGTGTAGTGAACTTATCATATTCCTCCTGAAGCTTCATAAAATACTGTTATCTCCTGCATGATTGGTGTCTGTCCTATTGTTGTGGATGTGAAATTGTGAGTCATTGACTTTGTAACAAGGATACCTTGTCAGTTTGGTTATGTCTGTCTTATTGTTGTGGATGTGAAATTGTGAGTCACTGGCCCTGTAACAAGGACACCTTGTCAATTTGGTTTGTGTCTGTTCTATTGTTGTGGATGTGAGATTGTGAGTCACTGGCTCTGTAACAAGGACACCTTGTCAATTTGGTTTGTGTCTGTTCTATTGTTGTGGATGTGAGATTGTGAGTCACTGGCCCTGTAACAAGGACACCTTGTCAATTTGGTTATGTCTGTCTTATTGTTGTGGATGTGAGATTGTGAGTCACTGGCCCTGTAACAAGGACACCTTGTCAATTTGGTTATGTCTGTCTTATTGTTGTGGATGTGAGATTGTGAGTCACTGGCCCTGTAACAAGGACACCTTGTCAATTTGGTTATGTCTGTCTTATTGTTGTGGATGTGAGATTGTGAGTCACTGGCCCTGTAACAAGGACACCTTGTCAGTTTGGTTTGTGTCTGTCTTATTGTTGTGGATGTGAGATTGTGAGTCACTGGCCCTGTAACAAGGACACCTTGTCAGTTTGGTTTGTGTCTGTCTTATTGTTGTGGATGTGAGATTGTGAGTCACTGGCCCTGTAACAAGGACACCTTGTCAGTTTGGTTTGTGTCTGTCTTATTGTTGTGGATGTGAGATTGTGAGTCACTGGCCCTGTAACAAGGACACCTTGTCAGTTTGGTTTGTGTCTGTCTTATTGTTGTGGATGTGAGATTGTGAGTCGTTTGTGAACTCGTTATTCTACTAACTCTTACGTTATTAAGTGCATTAAGTTCCTGTTGTCACCTGTTCAATAACATCAGATCATTGAAAACAAATTCGCAGTATTTTATCTCTTGCTAAGCTAACTACACAAAGTTATGTTATTAATTATTAACAACTGTCCATACACTTGTTACAATAAAGAATTTACGTTTTTCCTTGTTACATGTTGTATCTTATGTATATTTCTATTTTCACAGGTTGCACATCTTGAATGTCTTATTATTTCCTCAGAACCTATTTTATTTTCTTTAAATATTCGGGTAAATATTCCATAACATATTACCAGAGGATAAAAAATATCGAGTAAATAATCTGTCTTGTCTTTTCGCGTCTGAACGAAATACCTCTGAATTAATTATGATTATTTAGCATGCTACGTTTGGAGGCGTCTTTAGAGAACTGTCTGCATGCTATGTTGTCAAAACGTCTCATTCTTATTAGTTATCTACTTTTCATACACACACACATATATATGACCTTTTGACCTTCCTTGTTTAAGGATTAATGTCCGCAACGACTGAGTGAAATCTTACAAATAAGTTTCCGTATCACTGTAATCTGACTTGAAGTAACGTAAGTTAAGTTTCCGTATCACTGTAATCTGACTTAAAGTAACGTGAGTTAAGTTTCCGTATCACTGTAATCTGACTTAAAGTAACGTAAATTAAGTTTCCTTATCACTGTAATCTGACTTAAAGTAACGTAAGTTAATTGTAAAGTTATGTGAACTATGTATGTTAAAAATTTAAGGATAACTTTGAGCTCACAGACAGACTATGTAAAGTGTAATTTGATTTTAAATTAGAAGTGAGGTCGTACACAGAATCACCTTAAGATAAAGGATGAAGACTTTGTTCTATTACTATCTGTAGAATTACACCTTCCTGTGATTCATTTTTTATTTCTGCACATATATGTGTGATGCAGTACCTCACTGGCCAACCTGTTAGGTATCAAGTCAACTTTATAATGTTTCAACTATCTTGCTCAATAAACTTTGTTATGTTTTGATCTTGTTTTTGCAACCATCCACAAAACTATTGCAATAAAGATTTTGCATTTTATACTATTTCTAAAGTCATAAGTAGTAGTTCTTCTTGGTATTAAACATAGTGTTCATGTTGATAAATAAACTATATTTCACTCAAACTAGAAAAGTCTTTTTTCAAATATATTTGGTTAATTATTTTGTACTTTGTACTTTCAGGAGTTTTGAATTTGGTTGGATTACAACCTTACACAAACTTATGTTAATCAACGAACTTCAGCATCTTATACTTGTTTGAACCTGTTTCTGTATCATCATTACACTGAGGTTTAAGGCGTACTCATATTGAGAGGTGATACAGAGATTCGTACAAAGTAATATGAGCTGTGAGCTTACATTATTTCAAAACATATAATAGGAGTGATAATTAAGTAGGTAGTCTGAGATTGTGAGGTATCGTTCTCCGAACTTTTTACTCCATTTTGCCTCTTGTTTAAGTGTATGTTATTCCTGCTTCAGATGTCAGCGGCAATCACAAAACCTTGAAGCTGACCAGTTAAATAAAGACACCAGTACCAGCTCGTACTCGTAAAAATTAAAATATAGTTTCTTATTCAACAATTGCGTTTTGTTCTGTTCTCTTCTGTTTCCATATTCAGTTTATGTTTTGTATAAAGATTTTAGAGCTTTCTGCGTAAATTGTCAGAAATCAGTGTGCCGGTATATCACAAACGTAATGTGTATTCACCTTGACCAAACATAAATTTTCTGACCTCGCATAAAGAATCGAGTTTTTCTTTTACGCCACATTTTTTTTTAAAAAGCGTAGTTGTATGCATATATATCTTTTTTTTTTGTATTTCATTCCCTTTTAGTTATCATAATAACAGAATTGGTACGAAATATTATTAAAAAAGATTACATAGATGTTTAAAAAAAAAGAAACTCGATCACTTACCAATAGTTAACAGCTTTTCTTTAGGAATACGAACAGCAAAAGTCAGAGTGTCGGACAATAAACGTAGAAGAGATGTAAACTTCGCGTGACCAGGAAGTGTTTGTCAAGGTAGCCATGAAAGCTGACCAATCGAAGCTAAAGTAGAGTGTCATTAGACAACGGAAATGTCGATCGCGTGATTAGTTCAAGGTAATAAACTATTTAATAGTTTTACAAAGGTAAAAATATTTAAGTACTTATGTAAAATGACAGTAATTATTGTCAAGTACAGAAAGGAATAAATGTAAATATACGTATATATGGTAAGAAAGCAAATAAAAGCCTTCTTTTAAAGCTTATTTTATGTATTTGTTCTTTAAGATAAAAAAGCAATAATGCTATATAATAAAATGAAAACGTGAAATATAATTATAATTAGGAAAGAAAAACAGGTAGCCGTAGGTTAAATAGGGAGTATAAGAATAAAACAAGCTATTTTTATAGCATACTTAGACATACATTAAAATCAATAATTCTAAGACCACATCACATCCAGAAACGTTCCTAACGTTTTCTGTCTCATTTTGATGTGAAACCAGTGTCTATACTTATGCATGATAAAAGTGGACAAACGTTAAAGTTCTTAGCCACAGTAAGTTTTTTGCTTCTAGTAATGGAAGGTTTGTAAATGTTAGAACTTACAGTTGTGTTCTTTTATACCATATACTGGTAGTGATATGTTTAACAGTGGTTTACATAAATAGTTTTTTAATGATGCACTTTTTTGGCGATTTTTGTGGTTTTTACTTGTTTGATTTGTTTCTTTGGTCATCTTCATAATAGAACTGGACTGTATGTTTTATAAACTTTCAGACTTTGACATGCTTGCCGTTAGAGTAATCATTTCCATCTGGTAAAGATTAAGTTAACCCTAGGGTTTTTATAGAATTTTATATAGAACTTGTTCGTTAATTCCTTTCAAAACTTTCAGCCGTGGTGGCGTTAGTGTAAGAGTCAATCTCACTATTCGTTGGTAAAAGAGTAGCTCAAGAGTTGGCGGTAGGTGGTGATGACTAGGGACGGCTAGCGCAGTTAGCCCTCGTGTAGATTTGCGCAAAATTCAAAACAAACCAAACCTTTCAGTGATAACTCGTATATACTCGATGTACTGGATATGGGATTTTAAAGGTTTCATATTTCAATGATAAACAGTTTCCCTTCATTTATACTTTACATTATGATTTGTCTACTTTAGTAATTTATTCTTTTAGCTAAAACTTTTTAGTGTTTTCTATATAAAAAGTTGTAGAGTTTTGCATTTCATTGAGTATGTTGCTAGTAGTGCACATATTCCCTCATGAGTTTTGAAATAAAAATTATGAAAAAAGGTCTTGTATTAAAGGTCATATACTGAATATTCTTCTAAAAGAGATTCCTAAGATTTGAATAAATTGGTTTCAGAAATAAAGATTACAAAAATATGTAAAACACTAAAAAGTTTTAGCTAAAAGAATAAATTACTAAAGTAGACAAATCATAATGTAAAGTATAAATGAAGGGAAACTGTTTATCATTGAAATATGAAACCTTTAAAATCCCATATCCAGTACATCGAGTATATACGAGTTGCGCTAAACTCTCTAACACCTGCACATACTGAAAAGATTACAACGTGTCTGAGGGTATAACTCTGAGTCACGTTATACGATCGTTTCGACAGCCATCAAATGTTGTATCGGCATTTTAACGTTTTCCCTATCTGATTAGCAAAGAACTGAAGATGTAATAGCACTATCTCCTGATCATTACGTTCCCCAAGGCTTCGCGCATTTTTTAGAGTAATTTTGAGTTCCCACTTTTTTCGTAACAAGGTTATCTCATATATAATATTATGAACAATAAAAACAGAGAAAATAACCAGACTGGAAAGAAGTATAATTGTACATCAGTTATTTAAAATATTAAAAAAAAACAAAATGAATAAATTAATCGAGAAAAAATAGAATGGAAACTAACTCAGAGAACGTTTAGTTTGTTTCACTAAATTACAAACTATAACATATCTGAAATATTATTAATATTTAAGTTGAGCTGATAGTATAATCTAATTTAATGTTTTGAAAGTTTGCTTATGATTATGAATGATATTGTTAATGCATATTTCATGACATTCATGTGTACATTTAATACAATATCTAATTAAACTCGAGTACACTGATTTATAGCAAATACTTCAGATAATGCAAATATCTATATCATTTTCATATCATGTATACGTGTTGTAAGATATACTTTGCTGTCTATTTGTTTATTTGCAAGATACGTTTCAAGGTATATCACGTGTAACTTCAAAATATATATACTTCTGGTTAACGTTTAATTAGTTTTCTTACAACACATGCATAACGATCTTAATATACAAAAGGTTTGAACATAACAAAGTCAAAAAATAAAATTTTCATTTTTCACATATATTTGATTCTTTAACGTGTAACAAGTATAGAATTAACAGCTTTTTAGTATCCATTTTTTTCGTTTCTAAAGTAACACAATTACAGAGAATATTTGTTTTTTTTAATTTCGCACAAAGCTACTCAAGGGCTATCTGCGCTAGCCGTCCCTAATTTAGCAGTATAAGACTAGAAGGAAGGCAGCTAGTCACAACCACCCTCCGCCAACTCTTGGGCTATTTTTTTACCTACGGATAGTGGGATTGATTGTCACATTATAACGCCCCCACGGCTCAAAGGGCGAGCATGTTTGGCGCGACGGGGATGCGAACCCGCGACTTTCATATTACGAGTCGCTGGCCTTAACACGCTTGGCCATGCCGGGCCTAATTACAGAGAAACGTAACTTGTAATAAATTATAGATTGTTACAGCAGGAAGTCGATTCTCCCATTGAAACTTTTAAAATTTTTACCAGCTTCCAATTTAATTTGTTTTCCTCAGTATTTTAATTTTTCTAGTTATATAATAAACTTTCTAAGCTCAACAAAACTATCTTTCCAGTAACTGTTACTGTCATGTTTATTTTTTAAATACGTAATGATAAGAATATCTACACGTTTTAATATTTCATTTCTTATCTGAAACTTCAAACTATAAAACGTCTGGGAAGTTTAAAATATACTCTTCAAAAAAAGAAACGCAAAAGGCAAAATTTGAGACATATTGTTAACAACTTTATTCCGGGTAGTTCTGTATGACATGTGTGAAACTTTGCACATTCACTGCTGAACATCCAAAGTCTGCAAAGGCGAAGTCCACGCTCACTAGTTGAAGTTTAACTTCACTCAACGTCAATAACGAGTATGCCCCCCGTGAGCATCAATAACTGCTTGGCATCTCCTGCCCATGGAACGATGAGATGACGAATCACATCCTGTGAAATGGCTGTCCACTCAGCCTGCAAAGCTGCTGCAAGCTGAGGTATAGTCTGCGGTTGAGGTTGTCGCCGTCGCAGACGTCGGTCCTACTCGTCCCAAAGATGTTCGATGGGGTTTAAATCTGGTGATCTGGAGGGTCAGGGAAGAACGTTGATGTTGTGGTGTCTCAAGAAGACAATGGTGAGTCGGGCTGTGTGAGAACGGGCGTTGTCATGTTGAAAAACGTCGTTGACGTTTACCATGATGGGTTGCACATGGGGCCTAAGAATCTCGTCGACGGTTGCGTACGGTCTGATCGGAAATCCTACGCAGCCCTGGTATGGTTGAGGCAGTAGACGTCGCAGTGGTGGTCCTATCCCGAAGGTGACGTAACTGGATGTAGCAATCTTGTGCGGGCGTGGTCACACGAGGTCTGCCAGATCGTGGACGGTCACAAGTTGATCCATGTTGTTGGTGACGATTCCATAGCCTTGTGATGGTGTTTGAGTAGACATTCACAGCTCTGGCAACATCTGATCGAGATTCGCCTGCTTCCAAGCGACCAATGGCGTTATTGCGTTGTGCTTCAGTCAGTCTGTATTGACTGTATTGCGTGTCGGTGGCTTAACACTGAGCTATGAAAACCGAGAACCCGTCACTTTTATAGGGATTTTGCACATGTTGCACTTGCAGAACATGCAGATCTCTCAAACAAATTTATTGGACACGAATGCGTTTTTGGCGAAAAATCCGATGTTTTCCTCCGTTTTCAAAGTGCAGAACTTTTATTGTCATTTTGGTCTGACAATCAGTGCCTTAACACGTGTAACATCACATACTCTGAGCTTGTAACGCTATTACATATATTTCTCTTTAAAATAACAAAAATATCCCTTTTGCGTTTCTCTTTTTGAAGAGTATATAATATTTTTTGTCATGCTGGTACGAAAATTTCAATCTCACGCTGCAATCATCAAGATAGTTGTCCAGTCAAACATACAATTTTTAACTAGTGATGTTTCCTTTTTTTTGTTGTTGTTATTGTGCATTAAGTGCCCCTACTTTTGTCAACTCTACATTTTAAGATGATAAAGATTTAGTTCAAATGTTTACGTAGAGTTTGACCTTAAAAGTTACATTCAATGTCAACCAAGATCAAAATGAGCGAAATTGGCATTTGACTTGTTTCATCTGTTGTGCCTAAACCTTAAAGCAAAAAATGAATATTTACTTAATATAACGTGTAACTTTACGGAAGGCTAAACACTTATTTCATAGACAAAACTGTGTGAAAACTTCCCACAAATGTTCGTTTACCTTAAACCTAAATGAAGTTTAATATCATATTTTGACAGAAGAACCATGGACCGTGTAGTAGCCGCTGTGCACAAATGTTTCCAGAAAGATACTAACTTCCACTGTTTTGTCAGTTAGGAAGCAAATAATCCTGGTGGCGTGGAGAAATAGATAGAAAATAGACAATGATATCAGCTACGGGAAACAGAAGTAAACTTGAAGATATAACATTTTCAGACTTTCTAGATAAACTGAACAAACTGTATCGAGTAAGAATTTCATAATCTGTACGTAAATCGCCTTAATCGTGTTACACTTTATCAATATATAGATCAAAAGTGATCAGACTAAGAAAGCGACATCCAACTGACTTAAATATTAAGTAAAAAAGAACGTTTATTTGTGAATTAAAAGCTTTTATTTATGGTACAAAGCACGTAATAACGTTTCGAACTCGTTACGTCATTATCAGTTTAACTGATATTTTTAGGCTGTTTACAATTCATTTCAAAGCATAATTATTATCCATATGTTGTAGCTTGTGTTTATTTGCACACCTAAACAATAAATATATAAGTTTTTATTATCGTTTTTGACTCAACCATAAAAGCAGAGATATCCTTCTCAGAAATATAACGCAGTTTTTCATAAAGTGGTGAATATGGAATACAAAAGGCTATTTGTGTACCAAGCTTCCAAACTGTTCATCATGCGGATGTCTTGTTGATTTGTAACGATTTCCGAGTTATACAAACAATATTTCTTGAGTTTTCTAGACATTAAATTGTAATGTCTGTCTTATCGTTAACATAGAGCTAGTTGATTTTTATAAATTTTCATTGGTCGGAATTACGCATTAATTTTTGAGACTTAAAGCCTTGCGTGCTCTGAAGTTTTATGTATAAACTTTACATAGAACTTAGCATATAGAAACTAGCTGTTTTTTGAGAAAATATTATATATAAAGAATATGATATCTGTTTACATGTTTCAGAATTATCGTCCTCAGTTCAGTGTAAGCAGACTAAAGAAAACACAGCTAATCAACAACACACACTGCCAGTTCGCGGATTTTTAAGTACGACTTACGTTTTTGCGACAACAAATCGTAAAACCTGTATCCCAGTGACAAAGTGGTAAGTCCGAAGGCTTATAGCGCTAAAAACCTGGTTTCGGCAACTGTGGTTCGTTGGTTTGTTTTTGACTTTCGCGCAAAGCTACACCAGGGCTACCTGCGCTAGCTCACCGTAATTTAACAGTGTAAAACGAAAGGGAAGGCAGTTAGTCATCACTACCCACCGCCAAGTCTTGGACTACTCTTTTACCAACGAATAATGGGATTGGGATTGAGCGTTACATTATAACGCTCTCATGACTGATTTGTTTATTTGTTTTTAATTTCGCGCAAAACTACACGAGGGCTATCTGCACTAGCCATCTCTAATTTAAAGACTACAGGGAAGGCAGCTAGACATCACCACCCACCGCTAACTCTTGGGCTACTCTTTTATCAACGAATAGTATGATTGACTGTTACATTATAATGCCCCTACGGTTGAAAAGGCGAACATGTTTGGTGTGACGGGGATTCGAACCCACGACCCTCGAATTACGAGTCGAATGCCCTAACCACCTGGCCTAACCGTGGTTGGAGCAACCATTGTGTAGCTTTCTGCTTAACTAGAAACAAAATAGAAAAAAGAGGTAATTGGTCTTACATTAAGATTTATTTTTACCTTTAAAAACTTCACACAATTTTCAGTTATTCTATCAGAAATACTGGTAACTGAGCAATGATATTACCATACGCGCACACACATAATGTATAATATTTATAGTAAGATATATATTTATACATATGCTATTTTTATCAATTTTCGTAATTTGTATATTTATATATAAACTTTTTTAGTCTGTTTAAATCTGATAATTTTGTTTTCAAGCTCCACGTTACATATGTATGGATGTTACTGTTGTTTTTGAATTAAGCACAAAACTACACAATGGGCTATCTGTGTTCTGCCCACCACGGGTATCAAAACCCGGATTTTAGCATTGTAAGTCCGCAGACATACCGCTGAGCCACTGAGGGTCCATATGTATGGAAAGTACACGTAAGGAAAACATAGGTATTTGTTTCCAGCCAGATCTTTCACAGTAATGATAGTTTCTCAACATAGGCCTAACATGAACAATATCCATAATGAACGATACACATTGCAAATACAGTGCTGTGTCGCATTAAATATTTAAAACGTTGATCGTCGTATTCATTAAATTAAATTACACAAACGTTTCGGGCGAACGCCCTTCTTCTGATGTACAAGACTGACCTAAATATGTTTAGTTGTGGCAGTTTGATATAAAAAACATGCAAATTAAAATTTTTGATTGGTTATAATTCTTAGAAAATGGAAGAGTCACATCGCTTCTTTTATAACAAATAATTTAAGTCATAGATGAGAATAGTAATAAACAAGAACGGAACATATTTAAATGTAAGTTTATATCGAACAAACGAAAACAGAAATATTTGTAATAAGTTTCTTTGTTTTTGAATCGCAAAGCTACTCGAGGGCTATCTGCGCTAGCCGTCCCTAATTTAGCAGTGTAAGACTAGAGAGAAGGCAGCTAGTCATCACCACCCACCGCCAACTCTTGGGCTACTTTTTTACCAACGAAAAGTGGGATTGACCATCACATTATAACGCCCCCACGTCTGAAAGGGCGAGCATGTTTGGCGCGTTTGGGATGCGAACCCGCGACCCTCAGATTACGAGTCGCACGCCTTAACGCGCTTGGAAATGCCGGGCCTAATCTGCTTGGACTGCGAATTTGAAGGTTTATAGTTCACAGCTCATATCCCCAAACCACTATTCGTTGGTAAAAAAGTAGTCCAAGAACTGGTGATAGGTGGTGATGACTAGTTGCCTTCCCTCTAGTCTTACACTGTTAAATTAGGGACAGCTAGCGCAGATAGCATTCGTGTAGCTTTGCGCTAAATTAAAAAAAAGAAACAAACAATCATTTCCGTAAAACGTGTTCCATACTTTGAGGCTACAAGTACAATAAAATAGTAACTATTAAATATCACTACTCAGTCAGCCTTGAGTAGGTAAATAGTCAATAGAATGTGTCATTGACAAACTGTCTTTCCTTTTCTTAATAAGTCCAAAATTAGAGAATTTAATGTGCAGATAACCCTTTGTAGCTTAGTGTGAAAATTACAAAATACACACACAAATCTACCACAATGAAAATAAAAGGTTAACTTGAAACGATGAAGTGCAGTTTAGGTTATTTCTTTTTTATTGACTTCTTCTAAAATATTAACGTTTGTAGTCATTAACTCCTTAATATACGTTTTAACATTTGTTTACCGTTATTTACTTTAGATGATTGCTCATCCCTTCCCAAATATGTTGTAATTTTACGAATTCAGAAATCCAAGTCTGCTTAAATTTCATTAGCATCATGTTTTTGAGATAACCAGGCAGTCCTAAAAAATTAAACATACTTAAAAATGGCATCACATTTATATTCTTTAAAAAATATATTGTTATTAGAAACAGTTGTTTATCTACAAACCCATGCGCGGAATTAAGGTTATGATTCATAAACAAATATTAAAGGCACAGCGGATGGTATTATGCATACTGCGTTTTTGAGAATTAGTTATTGTAAAGCATGTTTGTGACATATTACTGACTTAATCAGGAAAAACATTTTCCTAATTCTTGTGAAGCCTCTGAGAAAAGCTATGTGTTTGTAGAATCTGAATAAAAGCGAAGGAAGAGAAAGAATGGAATATCTGCAACTAGAATTTAAATAATAATATAATAAAAGGTAAATTCAGTTCAACATATAGTTTGAGCTTTCAGACATTTCACTACTCTATGAACACAGTATTAGAGTCTCTGAGTTCGCATAATATTGAAAGGAAGATTATATAATGGTGTTCCTTTTAGTAGATCTTCAGTGGAGGAGAGCCTGATGATGCTTGTGGGTACGTGTGATGCCATATATAATTTTAAATATCCCTTTGTTTGCGTTTTTCGTGGCTTAAAGATTCTACGTGCGAGTATATAATTTTTTATACATTTAAAATAAATTTCAAAAATATACCATACATTATTAATAAAAATATGTGTAATTTCCTCATTAATAATATCAGGACTACACGTGTGCAATAAAGTTATCTCTGGTTTTTTGTTCTTACACTTAAAAAAAACTTAACCTAACTGCATCGAATTTACTATATACTGTTTGAGTGATATGTAATGTATGCTTGAAAAACATTTAATTTGATTTAGTATTTCTATCTTATTTTGAGCAATTTGACTGAAATGATATTTAAACAAAATTAAATATACTTTTCCTCATTTTATAATTTTTGTGTTCCTAAACAATTCAAATGGACTTAATAATTATTTCTTATCAACTTATAACTGTTCTCTCTATTAACCTAATAATAACAAAATAATTTTCTTGTTTGTTCATAAAAGATCTTGCGTATGAAGAAAGTGTTATAAAATATGAAAAAAGAAAGAAAACTGGAATTTTAACAGTTTTGATCAGAAAGTTTTCACTTTATAATCCAATCAGATTTAATTTGTTTAATTCCATCAGTTATTGATATGTGTTACTTATTTTCACACATTAAATCAATTACATATTTACAAAAAAATAACATAAAACACCAACAAACAGTAAATTTGTTGACTGGTATAAATGTAACTTGCTCCCGTATCCTTAGCCTACACTAGTAAAGATTTTCTAACCATATTTGCCACCACCTACACAGAACTCTTCTCTCTTCATTCATTGTTCTCTTTCTGAGACTAATATAAGGTTTGACTTATTTCTATAATCACCAGAAAGGGCCTATTGCATATTTGATATCAGTGAGTTACACTCATAAAATTAACATTAACAGGGAGTTTGTTATCGCTTAAATCAGACTCTCAACGTTAATAAATTATTTAATGTATATTAGAGTACAATAAAGTATTTTAAAACTTATAATAAACGATCTAATAACGCCATATCTGCCATTTTTCTCTTTTGATTGGATACTCAACGTTTTTCTTTAGTTTTTTTCAGGAGCGTCCCAGTGAAACACGAACCACAACTAGCATTAAAATATCTTTCATAATCCAATGTGTACTACAAAAACTGGTTTTTCAAATGTCGACCATAATATTGTTAATACAGCCTTGCTAAACCTACCTTACATTCTTAAACTTACAAGAACAGCAGCTCAGAATAATTTCCTAATTAAGTGTCACCTATATAGGATTGTTCATAAATTTATTCAAAACCCTTCTGAATTACCAGATTGTATAAAGGAAAATCACAAATTTAATTTCCGCGAGATGGATCTCTTGTCGACAGATTAGCTTTTTTTTGTCACATTTCCTAACAAGAATATCATTATTTTGTATTAAAGAAAATCTTCACGTCTCAGTTATTGTTAATTGTATGTCACAAACTGTATCTCCTCTCTGTTTCATTTGTAGTGTGCAGTGCGATAAGTATGTAGTCTTTGTTTGACGGGTTTGTTCTTAGGATTGTTGAAAATATTCTAAAGTTACAAGTTGAAATTTTGTCTTTCTTACAGTTGTCTTAATTGAAACGTGGATTTACAGAGCCTATCACAACAGAGGGTGGAGTAGCCTATTGGTTAGTGTGCAAGGTTTTTAAATCTGACAGTTCTAAGTTCGTGGCTGCGTTATAAGAAAAATGGTAAAATGTTATTGTTTAGTCAAGTAAGAGTAGCCCGGCATGGACAGGTGGTTAAGGCACTCGAGTCGTAATCTGAGGGTTACGGGTTCGAATCCCCGTCCCACCAAACATGCTCATCCTTTCAGCCATGGGGGCGTTATAACATTACGGTCAATCCCACTATTCGTTGGTAAAAGAGTAGCCCAATAGTTGGTGATGGTGGTGATGACTAGCTTCCTTCCCTCTTGTCTTACACTGCTAAATTAGGGACAGCTAGCGGAGATAGTCTTTGTGTAACTGTGCGCGAAATTCAAAACAATATCGTCCGAGATAAATTATAATACGTAACATCTAGATAATTTATATCAATATTTCGCAAAGTGTCATGCGCAAACATCCGGTGGTATACGATATGATTTTAGATGGCACGCGGATGACTTTTTTAATAGTTATATATTTCTTTTAATGCGTATTAGAAAAAAAATATAAGAAAAAATATATTTAACGAATTTATTACATTATTTGCTGACAATTAAACATTGGCCACTATACAGAGGGCATGCGCGTCATTTGGTCCGCTTATTGGCTATTTAGAGAGTAAGCGCAATGACATACAAAGAACTATTTTTGTTTGTTAGTGTTATACAAAGATTAAAAAAAGTGAGTCAGTTTAAAGAAAAGTATTAAGTAAAATGTAAATAAAAGTACAGGTAGCACGTGTATATGGCAAAAACCGTGTAGGTGGTTCACGAATAATTGAAATTTGGGACGCACTGAGTTGGGTACACAGATAACATTATGGCATTCTGCAAAATATATAGTTCAATATTATACACTGAACCAACCGTATGGAGAATAAAAACTGTAACGGAAAGTTACATTCCTTGATTTGCCAGGATCTTTTCCGTTTATTCATTGCGTTCAAATAAAAACGTATATGTTTTTGTTCTGTTTGTTTTGTATTTAAACACAAAACTATACAAAGTACCATTTGTGTTCTGCTCACCACGGGTATCGAAACCCGATTTCTAGCAGTATAAGCCCGCAGACATATCGCTGTGCCACATATATTTTTGACAGTAGATTTTAGTGCTGATTTCATAAATATAAATTAGTATTTATAGAAATGGAAAATATATTTCTTTTATTTTGCTAGTTTTGGTCAGTTAATGTGAGGTTAGATCAAGCTCGACTAATTAGTAAATAATTACATTTTTATCTAAATAACAAATTTAATTTTAACAATTCTTAAAAAAAATGAAAATATGTTCACATTTTTCCCTATAAAAATCAGTACTTTAAATTTTAATTTATATTTCTGAAATTTGCAGTAAGTTAAAAGTACCAAGACGTAACAAGTGACATTTTCGTACAAATCGTAACACGACTAACTCGTATCTCTTGGTGTCGTAGACACGAAAATGATAAACTCTCTAAGCAGATATTTAAAAATATTTCTAAATTTTCACATTGAATTTGTTACTTTGTAACTAGATACTTTGTACTGTCTTGATGTTTTGCATTCTTTTAAATACATGGGTATATATAAGTAATGTTAAAAGTGCTTTCTTTGTTTTATGAACAAACTTAAAAATATAAACAAAATTTATTTTTATTTCTCCAAAGTTTAATTTATATTTCTGAAATCAACATTAAAAACTACATTCGAATTTTTGTTTTTTTTTAACGCAGTCCATGAAACAGAAAAGATTCATCCGTCATACCCTCTGCTGTGGATTGCAGTTTTGCTTATTCGTAATGAAACGAAATGAATAACACGTAGTGGTAATTATGAGTTATAGTTACAGAGTACATAAGATTTTTTGACAGTTTCTCAAACGTCGTAGACTAAACTGCAGTCCACTGTGTGTGTGTTTTCTTATAGCAAAACCACATCGGGCTATCTGCTGCAGTCCACTGTGAAACGTAAGGTGAATCGAGGAATGTATTAGGTTTCTACCTCCAAAATTATATATTCTATATTTTTCCTTAAGTGAAAATAAAAGAAATATGTAATATCATCGTAAAATTGTTACTTTTATTATATTATAGTTGGCCATAAATAGGTGATAATATATTCATAATAAAATTTTATTTTATTTTACGTAAGATACAAATAGAAATAAAAATCATAAGTCTTGAAAGATTTGATTTCTTGAAAAACAGAATAGCAAAACGGCACGCCATAAAAATGCAAATCTCGTATTAATAATCTAACACACCCATAAGTTGATGAATTGTTGTATATATTACTTAGTCCGACTAATTTCAACAATAATACCCCATATCTTTCCATTACACAGCATTCTTCCTTTATTTGTTCTTCGGACTATCAAGCCCAAAGGCAAATAGATCATCAAGGCCGTATCCGTCAGTTCTGAAATGTTGAAATTTTGAATTTAGAGGCAGCTTACAATAGTCAGATTACAATGGTCAGATTACAATAGTCAGATTACAATGGTCAGATTACAATGGTCATATATTTATATCAGTTTGGGGAATGTCGATAATAATTATGGATCTACAGCGTTTCCCTGTATAGCGAGGCTTGTAAGAGAGTAGGTAAAAGGTATTGGTATATTTTATCAAAACCTGATAAGGTAATATGGAACGTAACCGTGAAAACCAAAATATTTTTTCTTGTCGAAAGTATGGACTGAAGAGTTCATCTCTAAAGCGAGTTCTGGCTGCAATTAGATCTCTCGTTATAATTACATTTGTCATTAGATACTAATATCAGGCATATAACATTTTCAAACACTTTTTTATTACCTAGTCCACTAGGGTTTTCAAAAATTAAAATAGTGTATTATAATAATAACATTTCAACCACATAGTGTTCATCATATCTACTGCAGACGACACGTTCCGCTCAGTCCAGAACTCTTTAGGGTCGCTGTTATACAATACAGTGGTGGTCGGAACGTTTTTTATTTATTTAAGCTATTTCTTATAAAAATAATTGTTATGGGGTGAACTTTGTTATTGTTTGTAGCGAAGTGCAAAGCTACACAATAGGCTATCTGTGTTGTGCCCACCACGAATATTGAAACTCGATTTTTAGCTTCATAAGTTCACAGACATGTTACTGGGTAGGTTGTGAAGGGTTTTAGAAATTTAAAAATATAATAGGACAAACATAATTGGAATTATGCTTTGCCAGCTTGTAAAATACGTTCACACCAAAATAATAACTGTATCGTTAATTTCAATCTCGATAACTCCTATTTCACAACTGCTCTTCGGATTCGTTTTATTTAGTTGCAAACATAGGATGGTCTTGGTCCTAGAGGAATGTTTTATCATTTTAAGTCCGTGCTGAAAATAGAGTTATGTGAACAATACGACGAATGAGGAGATAACAAAATTTGCTGTTTAGTTTTTGTTTTCTGGATATGTCTTTTCACAAATTTATCATTTAATCCCTTTTAGATTTTAGCATCTACAATTTTATTTATTTGTTGTTGTTGTTAAAATATATTATATCAAATGGATGAAAGGATGTGACATTTACAGATGCAATAAAGCCATTAGCGTAAGATTCTGACCAAATATGATGTTTAGTGAGACACAGTAAACTGTAACTAGCAAAAAACCTAGAAGAAACAAAGGGTGACGAGTACAGTAGTAAGGTGTTGTTAAGTTTATTCTAAAATAGGTCGTAATTACTGGCGGAGTCACATTGTATGGGCCCAACATTCTATGTAATTTCACACAGAAGGAAGCTATCAATGGGTCCTGGGGCTAAGCACCCTCTAGCCACTACCTAAATACAACAATGATTGTAATAAATAAATTATAACAAAGTCAACAAGAACATTCAGAAAGATTGAATACCTGCATCCCGCCGTTTCTTTATGAGGTTACATGCGTTTGTGTATATTTAATTAGGGTAAAATTTCACCTTCAAACATCAGACAAATCATTATCAGATGCAAAATAATTAACGATTCGAAACATATTTTTCGTAGTGTAATGAAAAGTCTAAACCTTAATATGCCCATAAAATGTGGTGCAAATCCGATCACACATTACAGAGTTATTAACTGAAAATCGCGAAAGTGTCCTATCTCCCCATTATCCAAAAATTGCTTCTAAAAGAATACAAAATCCAGATTTGTACCAAATCTGGGGAGAACTGTTCTATATTGGCTTCCCATCTTGTGTAAACTTTTTGTGTATATCAGATTATTATTTTGTTAGGTACGCGCGTGGAAACACAAACACACGCACATTACAGGGCGAGAGTAATGAACTGAATAATGTGAAATGATTTTTAAATATTATATGTGTATCGGCACTGCAACAAGTTCAGTGAAAGTTGTATATTATGGTTTTATTAAAGAGAAGAAGAAGAAACGTAGAATACGCGTACATTCAAACATCTACAATGCTCTGTTTTGTTTCGATACAATTCAGAAAAAAAAAGCCTTATACACGTTACATGCTCGAGGTATGTTTGAAATTAAGCACAAAGCTACACAACAGCCAATCTGTGCGCTTCCCACCACGGGTATCGAAACTCGGTGTATGGCGTTGTAAGTGTGTAAACATACACTGAGTCACTGGGGGAGATTAAACCAGAGTAACTCTTGCTACCGTTCTTTTTAGTTAGAAAAGTTGCGAACCTAAAAATACGAAAAGTCGCCATTTTGCTTAAGTATTACATAGTACTACGTAGTACATTTCACTATGCAACAACATTTTTACTTTTTCTTGTTCCTGGGCAGAAAGTGTTATTTCCCAATTGCTTATGCCTAATATAAATGGAAAAAAATCTATTTTTATCTTCAAACTTTGCTTTTGTGACCTGAGCAATAAAATTTTCAAATTTACCCATTTTCCAGAACATTCCAGGTAGATTCAGTGGTGAGTAGCTGATAGAGAATTTTCTCAAACTTACAAGAATTTTCAAGAACTTTCTAGAATGTTGTAGAACTTACGAGAATTTTTAAGAACCTTTTATAATTTTCTAGAATTTTCCATAGAAATATATATGCAGGGGTTTACCACTCACAACTTCAGTTTAGTTCTAGCTGCCTAAGTGAACACATAAACCTATCTGATTTTATCAGAGATGGCATCAAGAAGCTGCAAGCATTCTTCAGACGCATTCTGCTATGTATGTGGACAATTTATCAAGACAAAAGCGAAAAAGTACTCTGTGACAGCATCTGCTAAAATGTGTGAAGCCTACAAGGCATATTTCGGCACGCCTGACGGGGATTAAGACAAACCCTGGGCACCTCATTTTACCTGCGAATACTGCAAAAAAAAAAAAAAAACTCTATAAGGTAAAACAGACAATGTTTGCTTTCTTGAATAGTAATATTTTATGTTATTCAAATTTTAGACCTTTTAAAATTTAAATATCTTTCGTTGCACATCAAAGAGGAATATAACAGCACCAAGATCTTGCTAGAAGCCTCAAAGTATGATAAGTATGGCTGGGATGTTATCGGAGACTTCAAAATGGTGGCATTCCTGATGGGTCTCCAAAGAAACTTTACCAAGTTTCCCTGCTGTCTTTGCCTTTTGAGACAGCAAGGACACCGCATCGCACTACAACAGGAAGCACTGGTCACAACGGACCAAGTTCTCTGTGGGGAGGCACAATGTCAAGTGTAAGCCACTAGTGGACCTCCAGAAGGTGTTGTTCCCACCATTGCACATAAAATTAGGTCTTATGAAACAATTTGTCACATCTCTTGATAAGGAGTCTACAACCTTCTAGTACCTTGGAGACTTCTTCCATAAGCTGTCTGAGGCAAAGGTCAAAGCTGATGTCTTCGTTGAACCACAAATTTCTGTATAACTTTAGTATAAATACATGTAAATCTTTATCTATATGTTATTTTATTCAGATCTTATGTAAATAAATATGTGCAAATTTTCCCGTTTTATCTAGAAAGTAGGTTAATTTCTAAATTTCATTATCTAGGTCACAAAAGCTAAGTTTGAAGTGAATAATGGCCATTTTCTGTACTTTTACAACATAAGAAATTAAGAAATAACACGTACTAACCAGGAACAAAATTTGTGTTACATAGTGTTATTAATCAAAAATTCATTATGGTCATCTTTACTAAATTTGAAACTTGAAAGATAAAACGTAATATTTTATGACTGATAGTGTAAAGTCACGTGGTATTAAATCAACCAATGATGAATTTGCTCGATGAGTCTTTTTTTTTTTTTACATCAATAATACTTTGCGAGTTAATACTAACTTCAGATTTTAGTGATACTAAAATAAATGGTTAAATAAACAAAACAACTCAATAAATTAAATACTTCTGAACCCTAACATTCCTCTCATGTTTTTATATTCGTTTTTTTGGTACCCTCATTTCCAAAAAAAATACACGAAATATATTGGTTATAAGTATTACATAATAAACTTGTAGTATTCTACGCTATGTAAAAGCCAGTATCTGTAGAGTCAAATAACGTATGATATCTCAAAATATTACGAGTCAGAAAAGCTAAAATGTATTTATCATGATAAAATAGATCGATTACTGTCAGCCAATTACGATTTTAGTGACGGAAAACAACGGGGACGTGAAACCTTATAAGTATAGTAAACCACGTATAATAGGTTAACGTAAAGTCATAGTGTAGGATCACTAGCCTAAACCTAAGTGTATAAAATGTATCATGAAAGTGCAAATGTCAATTCCATTTGAATTAAACTATTTTTTGTTATATTGGTCCGCATGGAAAGGTGGCTTGGGCACTCAACTTGTAATCTGATGGTCGTTGGTTCGAATTCGCATCACACCAAACATATTCGCTTTTTCAATTGTGGGAGCGTTATAATGTACAGTCAATCCCAATATTTATTTGTAAAAGAGTACCCCAAGAGGTGGCGGTGTGTGGTGATGACTAGCTGCCTTCCCCCTAGTTTTACGCTGCTAAATTAGAGGCGACTAGCGCAGATTGGTCTCTTGTATAGCTTTACGCGAATTTCAAAAAGTTAACAACCATACAGTCCTGTTATATCACCAACGTTTTTAATAAAAAACACAAACTTCTAAAGTAAACGAAAAGTCTAAATTAACAAATACTTTTCTAGCTTTGTTGTCTGAACATTTCATTCTATACTTTCTGTGCATCGAATAGCAACATTAGGTTTATACTTTTGTTGCTAGGCAACATAACATAAAAGTCATTGTCGATACGTAGTGTTACCAAAACGCAATGGCTTTTCTATGAATATGCCAAAATTAATTTTGAATTACCTTAATTTGGATTGGTTTACAACGCATTTTACCGACGTTTGTCTGCTTCTTTTTAGTAAAGCTTCATTTCACAAAATTTATTTCAGTTAGCCATGAAATGTCAGGTTAAAGTATACTATGGCGTGGGGTTGTAGTACTTGCCCTCTTATTTTTGACGGGCTATACGTTAGTAACACAATAACAGGTAGCCAAACAACGATTTATAAGCATAAGAAATGGTTTTGTTAATGGAGAGTGTGTGTGTGTGTTTTCTTGTAGCAAAGCCACGTTGAGCTAGCTGCTGAGTCAACCGAGGGCAATCGAACCCCTGATTTTAGGGTTGTAAATTCGAAGACTTACCGCTGTATCAGCGGGGGACATTTTATTAACGGTATAATACACTACATGTTTCGATAGAACATTGGTCTATCTTTTCTAAGTATATGTGTATGTTTTACCATGAATAAAACTTCCTTACGCTTATAAGTCGTTGTTTGCCAGCGTATTACTAACATAATGTGTTTTTTTCTTACTGAAGTAAACACATAAGTAAGTGTGGCAAATACTAGTCACATACATTAAATTATCATTCATACATAAATCCTAGGAATGTTTCTCCTAAATTTTAGGCACAGACAGCATTCAACGGAATATAAACAGCCTGTATTTAAATTGTATATTATGCTCAGTTGAGTTTAACACTCACAAGTTAAAAATTTTAGTTACGATATTCCATAATGGTCTATGACGCCTAACACAATAAACTTCTTGTCAATTTCACGTTTTGAGCTCTGAGTCATGATAATACGACTATATCAACAAAAACGTACCTTTAAAGTTTTAGGACAAAGTAGCATTTAACAGCATCTGAGTCTTAACTGTCTGAGCATATATGACGTTTTTAAAACAGTTATTGTTGTGATGAGATACACTTTAGAAACCAATCGACTTACAATTTAAGAAGAAATGTAAACTACAATTTTTGTATGATATGAAAGGCCTAATGGGCAATGACTTGTGAGAGACAAGAAATATATCAGAAATACTATTTTTACGTCTTTGATTTTGAATCGATATAGTCAAATCAAGAGGAATATGGAGAAATAAAAATATACAGTTTATGCGATTTTCTCACAAATTTTAGGCCTATTGGTTGGACAATAGATTTCGAGAAAGAATGTTGTATGAGAATAAATCTATTTCACTTGTAACCGTTTCAAAAACATGGGGTGTCTCTGAAAACAAAGTAGTGAAATTTATTGACTGAATTTATAATATGCTTAGTCTGAATATTTAAAACAAAAAAAAACACTCCAAAGCCTAAAAATATTTGTATTTAGACTTGAATATTTCCCTCAAAATTTGTATGTTATTGCATCTGTTTCAATGATTTTATCGATGCATTTTTAAGTCGTTTCTTGTTTTAGCTTTTTCTTAAAGTTCCTAATGTTAACACTGTTGGCAGATTAATATTAGATTGGTAACCTGAGTGCTTGTTTAGTTAAATGTTTACATGCCTATCGTCTTGAAAAGTTAAACTTCATTGGTATAGGCTTAATAGAAAAAAAGTATAAATACTGAAATATAAACATCTCCCATTTCAATAATACCTTTAGGTACTTTACGAACCTGTGTTGCATCTAGAAAGTTATTTACGACCATTAATCAACATTTTTACAGAATACGTAAATACAGAACATTAAATACCTGTTATTCTGTGATATGCTCAAATCCTTAAGTTGTTTATTACAACCAACCAAATCGTTAAATATTTATTACCAACACAAACAATTTCAGGTTTTCCAGGTAGAGTTTTCATATCTACGCCGTATTAATTGCATCATTACAAACATTTCATGTCTGATTCAAAAATTCTTTTTACCTGAAGAGCGAGTGATGATGCACGCAATAACTCAACTGCTCTGAGCGTGAACTCCTGGCAACAATATCCGAAACATAATTATTTCAAAACGTATTATATAGTACTGGTGTAATATTCTAAACAAATCAAAGCACATTCACTAATGCAATGTATAGCATGTCTCACAACCAGGGGCGTAGATTTTTTACACCCGATGGGGGGATGATTTTTACAATCACTTATGTGGACTGTTCAATTTGCAAATTGATAATCTCTGATTACGTGAACCTGAAAGCTGTAAACACGCAGTCACAGAGTAATCTTGTTGCCACGATACTTCAAGTTTTCCATGTAGGTTTGTGTAAGTGAGGCGCCGTCAAACAGTTTTCAAAATGTTAATAGAATAAAGACAAATGTGTCACAAATTAACTGACATATGAATTTATTCCTGCACACTGCACAGTATAAAAGATGGCCATTATACTTGACAAGGTTACTAATAACTTTCATTGCATGAATTACGTTTTCAAATATTAATAAAATTAGTAATTACCGTTGATAAGTTTATATCTACTGAAAAACTGTTCATGTTGTTTGATAAAAATAATTAAATTGTCTTGAAAATTACACATCAATACAATGTAGCACATAATTATTCATACTTTTCATTGAAGTAAGATTCATTTAGTCCTCTAGTCTACATGTTCCCAAACGTAGACCTCCTTTGTGATGATCTGTTTAGGAATTCTTTCATAAGCTCTTCTATATTTATCTTGTCGAACTCATCTCTGTGAGTGTGACAAACTGCCACATGGTTGAGGCGGTACTGAGACATAATTGACCTTAACCACGTCTTCAACCGTCTTAATGCAGAAAAGCTGCGTTCACATTCGCAGCTGGATACTGGACATACAAGCAAAATTTTCATGAGAAGAAACATCTGCTGGCTTGTTTCATGCATTTTACAGTAAGCATCCTTCGCACCTTTCAGAGGTACTGCTTTTGTTGTTCCTTTGAACACGGGCAACTGAAACTTGAGCCGTTGTGCAGAGATTTTTGGATAGAAGTTTATAACTGAGTTGTCAGTCTTGCCAGATGTGATCATGTTCACAAGTGCCAGATATTGCCTCAAGTCATTGTTGTCTGCATTGAATCTAGTGGTCAGATGTTCTATGACTGTGTCCACAAATTCAAAATATTGGCTTCTGTAGTAATCTCTAGCTGTTGCATAATGGTGTGCTGAGCCATCACCTGTGATTCTTCTGAGGGTTCTGCGAATGCGTGGTAGTTCAATAGGCACCAGATCTATGGAAGTTACCTTTTTTCTCAGCTTCATCAAATATCTTATTGTAATTTTCCTCTGTTCGCAATACCCGCAATTGCTCAACTGTCATTGCAGATGCTTCAATCATGCCAGATACTGTCGCTGATTTTGCTTGGAATGCACGGTTGAGTTTCTCTAATGCAGCTAATGGATGCTGAGCCATCAACAATCCTAAAACTGTCTTTCCTTTTTCAAATCTGTCCAGCAGACCTCGTGCTTTCAATGCTACATCTGATTTTTCATTTGCTAATTCATACAAAGAATCAACAATGTCACTGTAGTGATCATTAGCACATGTAATTGCAGATAGGCGGCACAACCAGCGTGTTGGACACAGTGGGCGGATGTATTTAGCTGGACCATTGTGGCTGTCTGACGATAGAATTTTTTCAAAAAATTGTCTTGTATTTGCCTGACCTCTGAAGCAAGACACCAAGTTCATGTACCAACTGGATAGAATCTCGAACACATTCACAAGCTTCAACTGCATGTTGCATTATTAAATTAGCCTTGTGTGCTCCGCAGTGAAAAAACAAAGCTGACAGTTGCTTCTCTTTTATTTTTGCCTGGCATCCACTGTACGCACCACTCATGTTAGCGGCTCCATCATAAGTTTGTGCTCTTAATCCTGACAGTGGTAAATTGAGTCTAGTCAGTACATCAAGTATAGTCGAGGATATTGTTTCACCAGTTGTATTGGAAACACTGTAAAAACCAAGAAATGTCTCATGCACGTCATGGTTCTCATCTACGTATCGTACACATATTGCTTCCTGTTCGGCACCTGTAACATCTTGAGTGCCATCAACCATTAATGCAAAGATTTTACTTTGCTGCACTTCATGTGCTATGTTCCTCAGTATTTGATGGCTAAAATCTCCATTATTTCATTCTGAGCCTGGGGTAATGTGATGTGGTTTTCTTTGACAAGTAGGCCATCAACTCAGGATATTCCTCTTCCAGGAGGTTCATTAACTGCAGGATGTTCCCCTTCGTATCAGTATGTCCACGTAATGCTAAACCTTGACGCAGTAAGAAACGTAAACTTCTGAATATTTTGGCTAGACTTCTTTTGTATTCTTCCTGCTGCTTCTTTTTTCCATCATGTAGCTAGATAGTCACTGGAGTTACATCAAGTGAACCTTCTGGAAAAAAAGCAAATCTGTACTGAGAGGAGGATTGGTGTTCATTGAATATATGTTTTGCCTTTTTCCAGTTGCAAAAACCGATGGATATGAAGGTATACTCCACTCGCCTCTCCAATTTCCCTGTAAAAAGGCCTCTATTTTCAGCCTTGACACAATGAAAGCATGTGACTTTTTGAGTCTGATTGTTGAAGTGCAGCCATGGGAACTCATCAAACCGCTTGACCTGGAAGTTGATATTTTGAGATTTTGCTCTCTGTCGTGGTATTAGTTGTGCGTCTGGATGATATGGCTTTCCACACTGTATCTGTGGAGTGTCAGATGTTTCATTACTGCTAAAACTTGTTTCACTACTATCTGGTGGTTCATGATGTGCAATAGTTGCACAAGCATTTTCAGACTCGTTCTCTGAAGAACATGGTATTTCTTCTGTATCGCAAGTTTCTATTCCTTTTCTTGAGGTTCTTGGATTATCTGCATTTGTATTGTCACTTGTAGTACTAGTAACTGGCTTGCAGAACTGTCTAATATCGGAAAGTTTCAGACGCTTGCTTGTCATAAATGGAATCTGTTTCCTGGATGACTCAACATGCTAAAACACAGTCTTTATTGAAAAACTCTAACGTACAACGAACGAAGATAGAACAAAATGGAAGTAGGACTGAACTGTACAATGTATTTAAGTCGAACGCGCGAACCTCACAGTGATTACCGAGCCGACTGACCACCTGGGCATCGCTGGGACAATAATGTGTGCTAGTTACAACACAAGTAATTGCAAGTTTCTTGAAAAATATTTAAACAATCACAAATATATTATATTCCTGTTAAAGCTTATCAAAAGGCAAAGACGTTTTTATATAATGTCTATAAGCACTTCTATTAAATAAAAATACCTAAACAAAAACTAGCAATACAATTCGAGTAGAGGCTGCAGGCCGTTGAAATCGCTCCTTTTGTGTTCTAATTATACAAGAAAATACTATATTTTTATTATCTATGATAAGATAATATACTGTTCTTTTACCATAAAGCACCAGCACGTTATTAGAGGGCGGTGGTAATCTGAAATTTCATGGATTAATGGGGCCACAAACACAGGTCTAATGAGCCCTGTTGTAAAATCGAGGCTCAGACTAAAGGGAGCGGAGGAGGTGATGCAGGGCGCGTCTGGATCCGAGCGGCCCGAACCTGTCGTTAACTGTACACTAAACGTATACTATGGTCAGCGGATTCGGCAGCTTAGGAGAGTAAGGCGTTCGACAATAAAACCGACTAGACATGCATAAGAACAGATGGCGTAGGAAAACCGCACAATATAAACATAAGATTGATGCAGCTACAAGCTACAAATGACCTGCCAGATCTAGATCACAGGAGTTTACGCTTGGGAGTAATATTTTCGAATTTCATGCTCTGTTTAATCTGTTGTGATGAAAATTTTACTTAATCTTACATTACGTGCAAGACGTAGGTAGATTCTGTGATAGTGCTTGCAAGCCTTGCATGTATACTTAGGCCTACTGACTGACACTTACGAACTATCGCTTAGGTCGAAAAGCTTAGAAGTACTCCTATATTAAAGATGTACATACCCCTCACCTAAAATGAAGGGGGAATGTATACCCCCCATCCACCCAGAATCTACACCGCTGCTTACAACACTGATGTAGAAAGTAAAATGATTTACAACACACAGATATACATATTTATATAGCTTCTAATATACATCAGATGTTTTAGTATCTATATGAATTTAACAATACTGTCTGTTATCTGTTAATCTATTTACATCAGAAGGTGTGAATGTTATTTTCACCAAAACTGGTGTAGAGGTTCTTGCGGGTATACATACAAATTTTTAGGTTTGTATTTTGCAGGGTTTACCAATATTTGATCTCCTGTTTATGGTTCTTCACAAAATCTCACATGAAAGTTATTTTGTCTCCGTGAGAAGAAACGTGAACATTTCCGGTTTCAAATTTTGTTTTGTAGTTTTTAAGAGCTACAGTGGACTGGCACTCCGGCTCGTATCTCATATATATAAAATCCAGTTGTTTCTTTTTAATGCGACGTTTGTCTGTGCTGCTTAGCAACAAAAGTATGTTTTGATACTGTTGACTTATGTATACAATACTTCGAACTAGTAATAAAATAATTGCGTAGGCAAGGAAATAAAGTGCAATATATAGTATAAATTAACGGTGAAAACTGGCCAAAGTAAAATAGTTTTATTAACAAAACATGAAAACAACGTTTTGGGAAACAGCGTTCGTCATGTTTCCAATGAGAATAAAACTTAATAAAAGAGTTAGGTTAAAAGAACGAGTAACACGTCGCTTGAAGGCTCGATAAATTGTGAGCTACAACAGAGCTAAGAGAAGTAACATAAATAAATAATAAAATAAATATAGTGAATAATAGTGCGTATTCATTAATTTTCTTATATTGTTGACTATAACCGCGTCGCCCGCTGGGACAGCGTTAAGTCTACGGATTTATAACCCTAAAATAAGGGGTTCGATTCCCCTAGGTGGACTCAACAGATAACCCTCTGAGGCTTTGCTATAACACACACGCCTATATCCATCTTGTAGTTTGTTGTTTTCTTTTTTATTTAATTTATTTACCATGATTTACTATATTTGTACCGAATTATATTTTATTTTAATATTCTTATTTGTAATTATTTACTTATTTTACATCTCTTAACCCTTTTGTAGTTTAGAATTTTTATCTCGAGTTTTCAAGACATCTGCTACTTGTTTCTTAAACCTAACCATTGTATAAACAGCTTCATTTTTACTGGAAACCCGATAAAGCGTCATTGCCCAAAACGTTGTTGTTGGTTTTACAACTAATGTACTTTAGAAAGTTTTTCGCCATTATTTTAGGAGTGGTATGGCCAGATGGTTAGGGCGTTCGAATCTAACGGTCGCGGGTTCGTCACACCAAACCATGGAGATGTTATAATTTGACGATCAATCCCACTATTTGTTGATAAAAAGTGGCCCAAGAGTTGGCGGTGGGTGATGATGACTAGCTATCTTCTATCTAGACTTTCACTGCTAAATTAGGAACGGCCAGCGCAGATAGTACACGTGTAGCTTTGCGCGAAATTCAAAACGAACATAGTTATTTTATATTTTTTAATACTTAAAACACTCACGAGGGCTGGCTTAAATTCCACTTTTTAAAGATCGTTTTGAGTTTTAGTTTATGCATATACATTGTTTGACGTAGACATTTCGAAGTTCTTGGCGAATTTTAAAAGCAGCTAAGTTAGAGATTAATTACCACAATTCTTATATTTTTATTGGGTTTTATTAATATTTTAGATGATAAAATCGATAACTTTTATTATTAACTTTTTAGATAAAACTTATTTTTTCTTTCCTTCTCCCAAAAATATTGCCATAGTCTTAATTAACGATAGTTCTTAAAATGAATTTTGAAGTTTAAACTTTGTGATAGAATTTATACCGTAAACCTTTGGACTATTGGTTTAGGGTGCTTCGTTTTCTTTTGAAGTTTAAACCATAATTTTTAGGTCTCACAATCACATATTAATTACTGAAATGCATACTCACTAATAATTGTAAACATGATTCAGAAAATATTAATTACTGTAGTACATAGTATGATTCGTAACCACTTCTTATCCCAACTATCTAAAGTTTGAACTAACTTTTTACACATGTAAATAAATGTCTGCAGAGTCAATGCAATATATTACGGAGTATCTATTTTTTTCCTACAGTTGACACCTGAGTTGAATAAGTAGAGCTGAAATACCGTTTTTAAAAAGATATGCAACACAAAACTTTCATTTTAAAATTAAATTTATCGTTTTGCATCCGAATAGCATTTTACGTCATTACATCATTAATTATGGTTGTACTGCATATAAATAACATTCATCGCAGACTTTTAGCTACCATATTCCAACTCAGCTTTTAATAATTTATGTTAAACGATAAACCTTTTAGTTATTGGTTTGAGGCAGGCAAAAGATAAGTTTGGTAATCACTTCTTATTAAAAGTCCGTATTTCATTAACCAAGAACAATGTCAGAGAATAATTGCAGTTGTACTTAATTTATATCCCAAATAGAGGCAATGTTTACCTCGAATTTATATTTGATAGAGTGATATATATTTAAAGTCAGATCATATTGGAATTCTGAAAAAAAAGAACTTTTAGAAATAAGTGCAAATATTTAAATTAAAACATGTTATATTCTTGTGAAAAATTAAAATTACATACTCTTCGTTTAGATGTTCTTCCTCATCAAAAAGGAGTCCAAGAAAAATCCCTCTCCATCTGGACTTGCATCATCTCTAAGTAGTAAATTGTTCTTACTAGTCAGTGCAGTGAACCTGCTAATGGTTTGGTCATTTTGTGATAATTGGCTTTGGTCCACATTTGACAGCCAATCATCATTGTTTTCTGATGTTTCAGATTTAATGTCTCTTTCATTGTTTTCTTTATTCTCACAAGAAAGAGGGGTTCTTTCTAAATAGCACACCCTTTAAATAGGCTGTCCCGTTTCTGTTATTTGTTGTTTGTCATTTCGTTGTCTGTTTCAAATATTTCTTCAATGGGTGGTTCCTTATCAGCTTCTCCAGAAAGGTTGAGACAAAAGCCCAACATGTACTATTAGAAAACTGTATTATGATACGACAACAAAGCTATTTCAGTGAAATATCTTAATATAATATTTGCAAACTATTTTACAATCACCTTTTATACTGTAGTGACATTTAGCAATATGTATATATATACATATAGGCGACCAAGTGAATGCAAGTGAATTTAAGTCAGAAAATATTAAGTTAGGGTAACTAAAGTTAAAACTGCGTATTGTTATTTTAACCGTAATGCGCCATACTTACAAATTAATTTCATATTGTAACGGAGATAAAGAAAATAATTTGTCTTGTCAAAGAGTGTTCTAAACGTCTTTAGGTCACACAGGTCATATTTAAATAAATGTGTAGTTTTGTGAATGGTAAACAATTTTTTCCTAATGTTTTTAGATTGCCAACCGCGCGCCTTGTATCGAAACCTGAATTTTAACGTTAGAAGTGTTAAACTTACCACTGAACCTCCCGGGGACGCTTTTATCGATTGCGGATAATAAACAGCCATGTTTTTTGTTTATTTTCATTGTTTTACGTTTGGTCTTCCATCATTTTATCAATTATATTTTATAGGTATTCTCGTTTCTCGAATTAGAGTATAAACAAATTTTTAGGCGTTGCATAGCGGCTCACACAATGGCTTTGAGTTTCTTTCCAAGTACAAACTTTACAGTCGCGGCTGTTGAAGATTCCCTCTTGTTATTCCATTAAATATACATTTCTTGGACTAATGAGTAAATGTAAACATTAACTATCGATTACATTTCGTAAGATTGCAAATGTTATAGCGAAAAACTTAAAAACCGAGTATATGCTGATAAACAACAGAAAACTACATATTGGGCTATCCATCTCACGCATTGAAACCCGAAGTTTAGCATTAAAAGCTTCAGATTCACCACTGAGTCATGTTTTAAGTAATAATTGAAGTTACAAAATTACCTTACTCGTCTTTTACTTATTTTCTAATAATAGTTTCTACAATTAAAAAATCGTTAAAATCAATTGTATCAGTTTGATACTGTTACATATTATGCCATTAGAAAGATTAGTTGGCATTGTTTGGTGAGTACGGTCTGAAAATGTATTAATTGTCATTAGTTTTAGTACACACTAGATTTGTGTAAACATTTTTATCTGTTGTCTCATTATAGTACGGTTTTCTAACAATCTGCGAATGTTGTATATACTGAAACAATGTTTCTAAAACATTGTCAATCATGAGAAATAAGGGCAACAATGTTTATTAATAGCTGGCCACAATATATTAAAGTTAGTATTACTGGATCTCTTGTTTATGATGCAACTAGACTGTCATGGCTAAAATATCTACATGCATAAATATCAGTTAAAAGATTTTTTAATATTTTCGATGTGACGGATTTATATATGGCTATACGGAATAGCCGAAAACCAAAAACAGACGAAAAGATCAAATAGAATTCTTAGATGGTTAATTAACAGTTGGTAAGGTTTATACTAACCTTATAAACCACATAGTTAATGGTTCAAACAATAACTTTTTATGAACATAAACGATGTAAATGAAGTAATTTTTCTATCTCATTACTGATGTTAACTAAGTTATTGTGGTTAAATTCTTATATTCATAAAGTTTTGAATATTTTAGGGCCAATATTTGGAACAGAAATCATGTTCTGTCTGCAAATATTTCTTTTTTAAATTTCTACATCCGTAACTCTCAGTTCATCCATAAAAGCAACAATATTTCTTCGTTCCATACGAAGTATTTCGGTCTAATATTGGAGATAGAAATGAAATTCAGGGTGGAAAAAGTTACTTATGCAGTTGAGTTGGTCAAAAGTAACTTGGCAGTTGCTACTATACAGTTAACCATAAAGAAAGTATTGCGACGATGATTTCAACTCATTCAATTCTTAATTATAAATGTAGTATTTTTTATTAAAATTTTATATTTATATTCAGTGAATCAAATTTATTATTTGTTTTACAATAAAATATTAGAAATTAAACAATGCTATATATGAAGCAACTGTTTGTTCCTTTTCACCTGTGTATGTGTTTTTGAAATCCAATTTATGTATTAACGTCACAGCACTTGTATTGTGAAACATGTTGTACCCTACAGTATTTAAAGTACGTTGCATGTAATACGTACTACACCAATTTGTGTCTTATATATTATGTAACTCAATAATTAGTGCACATTGCAAGTAATATATATATACTACCGTAATCAATGTGTTTTACAAGGTCTGTTATGCACCACAATGATTAAAGTACATTATAATATACAGTCATGTGAAAAAGTTAGGACACCCTATGAAAGCCTGTGTATTTTTGTAACATTTTTGGATGTATAGATATTTAATCTCAATTTTAACAATATTGAGATATTATAGAAATATAACTAAACAATTAAAACTGAAGAAAAGACTTTTCAAGATCTTCTGTAAATGTAATTTTACAAAAATGCATATTCTAACTGAGGAAAAAGTTAGGACACCCTACCCCCTAATAGCTAGTGCTACCCCCCTTTGGCTGGAATAATTGCAGTGAGATGCTTCTTGTAGCCATCTACCAGTCTCTGGCATCGGTCTGAAGAACGTTTGCCCCACTCCTCAATGCAGAATTCTTTCAGCTGTGAGATGTTTGACGGGTTTCTTGCATGTACAGCCCGTTTCAAGTCACCCCACAGCATCTCAATGGGATTAAGATCTGGGCTTTGACTCGGCCATTACAGGACTCTCCATTTCTTAGTTTTCAGCCAGTCCTTGGTGGATTTACTGGTAAGTTTTGGGTCGTTGTCGTGTTGCAGGGTCCAGTTCCGCTTCAGCTTTAATTTTCTTACAGATGGACTCATATGTTCCTCAAGCACCCTCTGATACAAGTAGAATACACAGTGGATTCTATGATTGTGAGCTGTCCAGGTCCTGCTGCAGCAAAGCAGCCCCAAACTATGACACTTTCACCTCCATGCTTTACAGTTGATATGAGGCTCTTTTCCTGGAATGTTGTATTTGGTTTACGCCAAACATGTCCTCTGATCTGGTGTCCAAATAATTCATATTTGGACTCATCTGTCCAAAGAACATTATTCTAGAAGTCATGGTCTTTGTCTACATTCTCTCTGGCAAACTTCAGTCTGGCCTTAATATCGATTAATTAACCTGTTGATCACATTGGTAACAACGTTTCGAACAAGAGTAAACGAGAGTTGTCCGTGCGGGCGACAAACCATATTGGCACAACACGAAACAAATTGAACCATAAATTATCTCAGTAGTATTTTGTACAGAAATGATTTTTGAGTAATCGTATATAAATCTAAGAAAAATATAATTTGTGAAATTAATATCTTTTAAATCTAAATAATTATGGGTAGCATACGTATGGCTCCGAGAGGTTTGAAATACTCAAGTTCGTGTCCATTAATGTATACCCTTAGACGTTGTTTTTTCCTGACAATGTCACACTCGACAACACATGGCCAGGTGGTTAGGATGCTCGACTCTAATCTCACTCTAATCGGCCAATCTCACTATTCGTTGGCATAAGAGTAGCCCAAGAAATGGCGGTTAGTAGTTATAGCTAACTGCCTTCCCTCTAGTCTTACACTGTTAAGTTAGAGTCTCTAACGCAAAAAAAAGCTCTCATGTAGCTTTGCCGAAAACGTTGCCGAAAGTCTAATGAATTAATGGACAATGATTTTAGTTTTGAAATCCAAGGATCTTAGAAATATGTTTTTGCGACTTATTTAAGGGGTTTACCCTAGACTTAAACCTTACTAACTTCTTCTAGAAGTGATCAATATTGGTAATTTTCATATAAAATAGTTGAAGAAGGAAAGATGAATGCAGTGATTTAGATGTATATCCATTTACATAATTCTGATATTACAGAATGGAAAATATCTAAAAATAAGATCTGTTTTAACTGGATGCTATTATCTTCTTTACCTCAAAATAGATTATGAAATCATTTTGATTAGCAATGTAGAAACAATATTCATGTTCTGCGTGTGTGAAGTGTGCACATGAAGTACCGGTGATTACTTCAATCCAAGTAACACTGTCTCTTCTAATAAGGATCATGTGCCAGAGTTTATAGCATGTTTATTTCTGTTGATGTGAATAATAGCCCATTGAACCATACGAAATCGAAAACTTTTCTGACGTCTATGAATACTGATACGTTTAAAAGACTCTTTTTAAAACTCTGATATATTGTTTTGGTTAAACGAAGGAGATGATTGGTTAGTTGTTTTTCGAAATTGGTTCTGAATCTTAGATAATATGTTATTCTATGGTATAGAATTCTTACGGGTAATATTTCGTGTAAAAGTTTTCAATTTTTTTTAGTAACCTGAGAGCAATATTTGTTCATGTTATGTGGCTCCTTTTGATTTTTTAATATCATTCTGATTATGGCTCATTTCCAACATGTTAGTTAATAGTATCCTGTTTAAGTGAATGTTGGATACGATCATGAAGAATAGATATATTTCTATCAGATTTTTGAGCACTTTGTTGATGATATTGTCTTTATCTCAGGTAGTATTTTCTAATTATTCGATATTAATGTCCATTTCAGTTTTAGTTGTGGATCGAGTTGTACTGTTGTCTGGATAGTTGATGGGGTCGTGGAGCACTGGAAATGTGTGATTATATAGCTCGAATTATATTTTGATGTGATTGTTTATCTTAGTGATGTGTGTATAGCATTGGTTCGTTGGAGGGTGATTTTGGATATGCAGTTGTCAACAGTGTTATAATTGATGGCGAAAAATTCGAGTTAAATGTGACGATGTTGACTTGAATGAAGTCAGTTAAGGTTAGTTGAAATGTCAGCTGATATGCTTATTTATGAAATAACTTGAATGGTGTGCGGTTGTGATTCCCATTTATGTATTATAGCACCTTAAAATTTGTTATCACGGGTACAATACAGGGAAGGGCGAGGTCCAAGTCTTGAACGTCTTGTGTTCCCTTATTATGTAAGTGGGAGTTTATCATATATGGTGGTTAGCTCATTGTTTTCTGTAAATTTCTGTAATACTGTGCCATTTCTGTTGTTTTTTCACAATGCAGATCCTTGTATTTAGATATAAAATCACCTATAATTAAGATATGCTACTTATTTTCCAAGTATTCGTTTCGTAAATTGCACATCTCAAAGGTCATATCTCAACAACTACAAATGATATAATATTGAATAAACTATCCATGTCTATGATTGGGGGCACAAAACGTACACTGGTAGTATCTTTTTATTTGTTTGAGTCTGACGAAATATGCAGTAAAATATAAACAGAATAACAACTAATGAATTAAGACTATATGAATGGCAGGTATTATCAGACTGACTGATTGACTGACTTATATTTATTATAACTTTCTCATCAGAAGTGTGAAGAAAATGGTGCATCAACCAATACTTTGTCTTTGATATCACAGATGACCTGGTATTGGAAAAAGTCTTTTCGACATTAAAAGTGGCAGATGTAGTGTGGTTGACTTTTTTTTTTTCACTCTTAAATTCTTGGAATTATTTGCTTAGTTTCTTCTGTTAACACTCTGGTTGTTTGACCCACTCTTGGAATTAGAATAATTAGTTTGCTGGTTCGCCATTTCTTGTTAATGATGGAAAATATAATAATAAAAATCGGTTTTACAAATAAAATAACTAATATTGTGTTAATTCTGATTTGTGAAGATTTAAATAAAATTAATAATAATTACCAATCACTTACTTGATTTATCTCACGTCACAACCGTTGCTATTAGTGAAAATTATTATATAAAATAGTGCCCTGACTACGACTGTATGTCATATTTCATCCGACCTGATCGGATCTGATACTGGGCGAAAGTTGACTCTGAATATGGTATACAAAGTGTGATTGATATACGCTTCTTTGCTTTCACTTACAAGTTCTTAGAGTAGTTTAGCGCTAATTTCCGAAACACACAGGCCAGACCCAGAAATATATTGTTTCGTCAGCTTACGTTACATTAAAATTTTGTTAATAAAAGAACTATTTGAAATGCATATGTTACAATTATTCGAGATAAGCGAACATGTAGTATCCACAGTGAATACATTGTTGTATCAAGTGACATATTCTACGAAACAATACTATTATTATTTACTGAACTGTTGAAAGTACTTCGTTGCCTGGAAATATTTTGTTTACGTTTTGAAGAAATATTTAAATCAGATTTACCACGAAGTCGTTCAACTGCGTTGATTTTTATCGTCTTTAACTTTTAGTTAAAAAATCACTGGGAAACCGTCTGAAAGGACTTTCCGAAATGTGTCTGGACTGCTTTTGTTGGTAGGCGTATATTAAAGTTGCTAAAATTATTTTTTTCCTTTGCAAAACGCATATATATCTACTATATGCATAATTTGTAGATAGCTGTGAAACAATTCCCTCTCTGTGCTTAACAATTCACAAAAGTTCTGGTGAATAACAAAGCATTAGGTTTTCAACATCACTTTTTGAGTTAACTCATATATCAGTAATCACAGGTTAAAGTAACGTAAAACTGAAAAGCACCCGATTAGAACTACTGAAACAGCAGTCTCTTCCCTGCGTCACCTTGCAATATAGACATAGATATAATTAGTATCTAAAAACTCACACTGTAGCCACTGATGAATATTCTTGATGGTCAGACCTGGTCGTTCATTTGTTTGTTTGTAGTTAAGCACAAAGCTACACAATGAGTTATCTATGCTTTGCCCACCAAAATTATCGAAACCCAGTTTCTTTCTAGGAGTGTTAATTCCGCAGTCATGCCGCTGTGCCGCTAGGGGAGAGTGCTTGGTCGTATTTAGACAAGATGATGTGAACGTTGGGAAGGGTTTGAAGTTAAATAAAACATCTTAGTTTCCCACTTTTAAGTTTTTCACATACAAATTTAAACCGAAGTAGCCCAATACGCATTACGTGTTATACTTTCTTCATGATTATTATTTTGTTACTTTATATTAAATGGAACGTCTTCACCGGAACGTAATTACAATTGAGTATATTACTTTTCTCTTTGTTTGTGCTTCTGTTGATAAGCAGGATAAATCTACATTTGCACTTAAATATGCTAAAATTATCTTAAATGGACATAACCAATATTACGTTTAATGTATTTAGATATGAAAACGCAAAGAACAACAATGAATATTATGTCCTTATCTCTGTTTCATAACAATAACTCTACAAGTTGCTAAAGGTTGTGGACAGTGGACTAAATTACCTACTTATATTTTTACTTTTATGGCTCAAAGTGATAAAAATGCAAAAAAGTCAGTCAGCAAGCGTCATCATATATGATTAATAATAGTAATACATAATATGTAAATAAAAAAAATATATCATGACGACCAGCCCCACATTTTAACTTTGTAATTCCACAACTTTACTGCTGACCTATTGAAAGCAGGAGGCATAATTTAAGAGTAAATATTCGTTAATTATGCCCATTATGATTCCAAAATAAAATAAATTCTTTCATTAATGGAGTATTAAACACAAAATAACTTTCTTGGGTCATTCGAAACTACGGTTCCTTTTTTTTCTGAGGGTCATGTGTTCGAATCCCCGTCACACCAAACATGTTCGACTCTTCAGTCTTGCACATTTCCTAGAAATGTTAACCTACTAACTGCAACTTAAAACGCAAGCATTAAAAACAAACAAACACCAAATCGCCTTAGTCTTACCGAGACCGTTTTTCATGCTTTAAGAAAAATTACCAAATAGCAACTATCTTTCTATTCACTCAGGCCTAACGGATTCAAATGTTAGTTCATAAAATTCTGTGTTCTAGTTTTAGTTATCCGTTGGAATTTTATCTTTCTGATTAAGCAACATTTCAAAGTTAAATTCAGAATGTTTTAGCTGAAGACAAGAAAATTCAGACCTGAATGCCACAAGGTTCACTATTAAGTCTGATACCAAAAAAAATATTTTTCATGAAAACGTTTGCTAAAATATCATTAATTTACGCCTCACAGAAGATATTGCCAGCTGGTAAAGTTCGTATCCCTCGGCTTCCTCTCATGCAAGATAAACTAATAAAATAAACCAAAGTGTAATACTTTTACGAAGAATATATCTCCACACCCACTTACCCACCCCTGTATATGTAACAGAACAAACACTTATGAAGATTATAAAAGACCCATCATAGAAAACAGCAACACAGTGTCTGATAATTCTTCTACTAAACTGTAAGAACTTAAAAACAAACCGTTAACAATTGTTTACAGCCTCTGCTATCATTGCTTACTATATTTTAAATCAATACCTAATTAAGTCACGTTTACACACACATATTTGCATAATGTAGGGACAATCTATATATAACTGTATCATCTCTATATTCTTGTTTTCATCCTATTTAGCATTACCATCCCTACATTATTTTACGTTTACAAAGTGTTTTTAGTACTTGTTTTATAAAATTCTTCCCCTGAATGCAAGTTAGCATATTCTATGAATGAGTGTAACAAAATTGTTCACTTCTTCACTTCATATTTCCTATATATAATAACACCGATTGTATAGAATATAAAGCATTAAGTGTTTCACATGTTAAAATCATATAACGTTATAAAGCATTAAGTGTTTCACATGTTAAAATCATATAACGTTCATCTATTATTCGCTGATAATTCCTTTTCCACCCTATACTTGAAGAAAAACCAGATTTCTGTAAGAAAGCTAACTTCAAAGAGTAGTGATAACATCGTATTGACGTCGAATTCAGACTTGTTTTACTTAATGCAAGTTATTAAGAGTAAGCGTTGATATTATGCACCGTCCAGAAACGCATAGAGTTGGTTTAAGTTTAAACTGAAGTTAGCGATAAATTAAATGTGAAGTTATTTCAACTGAAACAACAAAAAGAAAGACGAACAATCTGATGAATTGATCTCTTTCAGGTTTGTTATTTTAGCAATGGTTTCTTGTTTCGTTTTTGGGCTTGTTCAATAGAGAAACAAATAAAAGTGAAAGACAATCATCTTTTAAAGTAAAACTGTATGTTTTTGTTGATTTTTGTCTGTATTTTTGTATTACATCTTGACATCATTACGTATATAGTCTACCGACTCCATGACAAAATCCGTAATACGGGCAACAATCTAAGAAATATATCTTGAACACCATCGAATTTACGGATACTTGTTAATGGAAGAGATTATTTAAAGGAAAATCAGGGAACAATTCAATGGATGGTTACACCATTTTATTTGTTAACAATACATTTTATTTCATAGGAAGCGCCAGAGAACATCTGAAGATCTCGTTTAGCTTGAGGAAAGAACGTCTGTTCCTTCAAGCTGGAATCCCTTCAGTCATCCTAAGAAAAGTAATTTAAAATCTGAACCTTCTCATAACATGAAATGTTCAACATGTAACACCGAGGACCAGGTAGATCAGAATAGTTGCAGGTTGATCAACACTGCCGACTTGAAATCAGTACAAGTGAGTGACATTGTTAAATTTGTTCAGATCAGGTAAATAACTAAGTCTGAATTTTTGGCAGAAAATAAGTCAGTTTTTATTTCTCTATTCAGTTTTATTAGGTCTAAATTGTTAAATATTCTTATTTTTGAATGAATATGTATTACTAAGGCGTATAATAAACAAAGAATGTGTTTAATAAACAGTTTGTTGAATGGTTAGATTAAGTGACCCTTTTAACCTGTTAAAATAGCTACTTGTAAATTAAAAGATAGGAGAGAAGTTTCTTAAAATGGTACATATCATAACAACTTTTATATCTTTTCGGTATTACTAAATGTCTTCATAGAGCCTGTAAGTCGAATCTGGGCAAAAGCATTTGTCATGATTTATATTATACATCACGTCCTTAGTCTGCTACTGTTCTTGAAATGTAGTTACTTACACCATTGAATGAAACAAGGAGCAGGTCTAGAAGGTGAATACATTTCAAAATATTTAGTTGATAGTGAACAACGATTCGTAAGTAAACCCACATAAACAGCAGAACTAGATGAAATTATATTACCAGGCAACAAGTACTTTGTTGTAAATGGGAAGTTTGTTATTCAACTTACTAAATAAATGTAAACATGGTTCAAAACCAACAAGGCTTAGTGACAATTTCGAGTTAGAAACAACATACTCTTTGTGGGCTAAAAGCAGAAGAACAAGTATTGTGTTGGCTGATGCACAGTTTTTATGTTCAATTTCATGGAATATATGCAATCTTAATAACATTATTACATTAAGGCATTTTGTAACCTAAGTTAAGAGTCAAACACTGCATAAAAACAACTTTTTAAAAATTACTTCATACGAAGAGAGATTTATTTCCACCATGTGCCTCTTTAACGATTCAGACCGTAACTCGTCTTCAAACTGTAATTTTACACCACAACAATGTATTTAAGTAAACATAATTACAAGTTGAAGAACGCAAGACATTTGTATTTATATTAATAGATAAATTTATTCTATTAAAATTAACTCAAATCTGTATTTGGAGAACACAGTTTATGTTGCGTTAAACAACACAATGTTTACATTAGTTTACAAAACAAGTTCTGGATAATGAATATACAGAATCATTGTTTATACTAATCTGAATTCCAGTACAACAGTAAACCGTGTTTCTAAACAGCTTGTTCCTTTTTTTAATTTCGCGTAAAGCTACACGAAGGCTATCTACTCCAACCGTCCTTAATATTAGCAGTGTAAAACTAGAGGGAAGGCAGCTAGTCATCACAATCCACCGGTAACTCTTGAGCTACTCTTTTACTAACGAATAGTGGGATTGACTACACATTATAACACCCCCACAGCTGAAAATATATATGTTTGTTATGAGGGGTATTTGAACCCGAGACCTTCAAATTACGAGTTGAGTGCCATGTCGGACCAAGAAGGAAAGATAAAATATCATTTACATTAGTATACTTGTATTTGCATGTAAAAGGAAAAGAAAACGAAAGACGTAAATAAAGAGAAGAAAAGTTCAATTAATACCTCACAAAATTTACGTGATAAAAATTTAACGTTAAATGAAATGGTATTATTCACTTTAACAAACAAGAAAGGGATCTTAAGCATATCACACTTAAACTTGCTTTATCATAAAGCTGCTTAATGGATTGCTTATACTATTTCCTCTGTGGGTATCAAAGTCCGAAATCTAGCTTTATAAAACATCCAGCGTATCCACTGAACCACATATTAAATTCAGAAGAAGTAAATTAAGGTTAATATAATTCATAATCATTTTAACAACTCTTTTTCATTACGTGCTGATAGAAGAATAAATCGACTTAGATTTTTTCCTAATTTTTGATAATATTGTCGTATGTCAATGAGTTGTATTCTACAATGATTTAACTGTCCCTGGTAATTGTAATGTTCCCGCAGAGAAGCATACTGTTTTACTATTGTTTCTTCTTCTTTCAAACACTTTTCATGCAGCTGCCGTTATCCCGGCTGGTACAGCGGTAAGTCTAAGGAGTTACAACCCTAAAATTAGCGGTTCCATAAAAAGCACACACACTCGACTGTCATTCCTTCATTCATCAGTAGGTTTACTTGAAACTCGGTGAGGTTATACATTGGTCCCATAAAGCTTTTACATTTTTAAGATCATTTTAAGAACTTTATGCAGTCAAGGGTTAACCAACCCCAAAATTTTTTTGGGGCTTCTGTGCAATCACATTTATAGCAATCAAGAATAGAAATTTTCATGTGCCCAACACATTAACATACAAAAACTCTGGATTTGGCTATTCTAAATGTTTTTGGGAGAGGGTGTCAAAGATCACAAGAAAGCATGTTTTAGGGTTTTAACCCATTTATTAACCATGTTTCTACCAGTTTGAGTGAAATCTAGTAAAAAAAATACTCTTTGCTAATCCCAAACAGAGATACGGAAATTATGAAATGTTCATCTTTTGCTCAAACTTTCAGCAAGAAAAGCACAATTTGGGGCCTACATGAGCTATTTTTATGTATGTCAACCAACTTACATTGGATTTGGTACAAAGATATTTTTGGCAGGTATCAAGAAGTGATATAAACAGTCTTCAATTTTTCTGCGTTTTTCACATATTTTCTGGTGTCAAAAGTGGCCATGGCGGAGGCATGTTGCATTGGCTCGCGAATGTTGGCCTGTTTAATTAGATATACATTTCAACGTTATCATATCAGCTTTGTCAGCTTCGAAATTTCTAATAAGACATAAAATCCACGTGTGCGCATCTATTTCCTTTTTTTAAGTTTTTGTATTATCGAGACATAACACATTTCAAGTAGACATTTGATGCATTTTTGTTCATTAATAAATAAATACTGTGTTTGTGGGGAACAATAATAATGTTTGTGTAATCCTAAATAAAACTTGAAACATTTGTGAGTAAAATACTTGTTGGTGAGGGTATTTATTCATAATCGTTTGAAGTACCTGTTATACCTATTTAGTATTTTGTTACATAAATAAGCCCAATCCCTTGAAGTATATTTTCTTCATTGCCCACAGCTGATGAAACGCAATGATCAAACTAACTTTCTTATGTATGGGTGCCGAAATCGTAAATGTTCACAATAATTATAAGCTAAGGAAGTACGTAATGATTTCATGGTATTCCATCACAGAGAAATATAGTACTAAATTATAAGGTATAGAATTGTGAACTAAATAAAACCAAACTACATCACTTACAAAATCTTGCCACAAAAGTTAACCACCATTCTTAACTTCCACGTTGCCAAAAAATCTAATAAGAAATTCACATAAGGTTCTTTTGATATTGTTATACAAGTGGATGGATAAATACGTCACAAAGTAGGGAACGTGTTTTAGGTCGCCATGACTCATACAATACGTGTTTTAACAAGAATATAATTAATTAACTGAATTATCATGAAAAGGATGCTTAACACTAATTCATTTATAATTAATTCGTCCGAAAAAGACACTAGTTAGTTAGCTAATCCTAAAAAGGACAGTGAACACAAATTTATCAGTTAATCAATAATTAAATCATCTTATCATAAAATAGAGAACATGTTCCCAGGCAGCCATGACTCAAACAATGCATGTCTCATCATGTCGTTAATTATTCATTAATTAATTCATAATTAAATAGTCATAAAAAGGACAGTAAATGTTATTTCTTTAGTTAATTAACAATTAAATTATTCTACTACGAAGTAGAGTACATGTTTCTAGGCCATAACGACTGGTAACCAATGAAGTAGAGAATACATGTCTCATCATGATGATAATTATTTATTAAATCATTTAAGACAGGAAATGTAATACCTTTGTACTGAAAATCTTTAATCACTAAATGGAGTAGTTATTGTACTGTTTTTTTAGAACTAATTAATGACAAGAATATGTAATGTACTTTTTTTTACTGTACCTTTAAAACATGAGGTAAAATAACATGTATAAATTATTTTATTTTATACATTCAAATGAGTAAGAGTTTAAATGGACAATGAACACGTTTTGTTGACGATGTAAATTATTATATAAAGTATAAGTTTTAGTTATTCTATCATATTGCCATATTAAACATATCAACATGTATTGTGTGAATGATGAATGTATATAACTGTGTTAAATACTGTTTGTCACGTTTTATTTTATCATTGAAAATCTCTAATCACCTGATTAAGTTACAGTAATTTTAGGACAAGAAATTTAATTAACTAATGAATTAGTGTTAAGCATTCTTTTAAGGACGAATTAATTATAAATGATTTAATGAGTAATTATCAACATGATGAGACATGAATTATATAAGTCATGGCCGCCTGTAATAGCCACATTCTCTACTTTGTGTTAGAATGGTTTAATTATTAATTAACAAATGAATTAGCATTAACGGATTAGCTAATCATTTATGGTCCGTTTTAGTATGGATTAATTATAAATTAATTAGTGTTAAGCATCCTTTCTTTGATGAATGAATTAATTAATTATATTTTTGTGACGGGATCATCAATCATGCCGTATGTCCGGTACCAAACTATAATTTAACCTTTCTTAAATTCGTTTGTACCTTCTGGTAAGACCTTTTGGAATTATGGTCTCGTCACAGGCAGCCAATGAGCGTGAAGCGGGATTATTTTGCTGCTGAAGTTAGGGTGACATGCTACTAACAATAGTGTATTATTACTGCAACATGGTGTTAAGTACAAACCGAGGAAAAGTATTACTACAACAGGAAAGTATTATAAGTATAGCACGCAGCTTTGTGTTAAGTATGTACTGGAAGAATATTGTAATGTATAAAGTTATTTGCTGTATCACTTCGCCACTTATTAAATACACATTTCAGAATTGTTGTATTGATGCTCGACTTGTTGTTCTTCTGATACAAGTTGGTCTGCAAAAAATATTTCAGTGCAGATTTCCAAATTTAAATATTTATTTTTAATGGACATTATTTCTTGACATTTGAGCAAAAAAAAGCTCCTTAAATTTTTCTTCACCGAAAATAATAAAATATAAACACACACGCATACATATATATATATATTGAGAATTAAAATTATTTCTCATGAGCAAAATAACGTCTTCTTAACTGATTTCGGTAAACCCTTAGAAATAACTACTTACAAGTTCTGTTAGGCCTGGCATGGCCAGGTGGTTAAAGTACTCAACTCATGTCCCCCGCTGGTACAGCGGTAAGTCTACGGATTTACAACGCTAAAATCAGGTGTTCGATTCCCCTCGGCGGACTCGCAGATAACTCGATGTGGCTTTACTATAAGAAAAACACGCACACACTCGACTCGTAATCTGAGGGTCGTGGGTTCGAATCCACGTCGCACCAAACATGTTCACCCTTTCAGCCGTGGGGCGTTATAATGTGACGGTCAGTCCCATTATTCGTTAGTAAAAGAGTAGTGCAAGAGTTGGTGGTGGGTGGTGATGACTAGCTGCCTTCCTTCTAGTCTTACACTGAAAAATTAAGGACGGCTAGCGCAAAATTCAAACCAAACAAAACCAAGTTCTGTGAAATTCTTATATTGGTAAGTTCAAGGGTGTGTGTGTGTTGTTGTTGTTGTTTTTTTTTCTCATAATGAAAACACATCAAGTTATCTGCTGTGTCCACCGAGACGAATCGAACCCCCTGGTTTTAACTCTGTAAATTCGCTGCCCCAGAAGTCCAAGGATACTATAAAATTAGATGTTTACTACTGGAGTGTGCTGGTTCATTATTAGCTGTATGCTTGTTATTTGGAATATGTTAAAGCTTTGTCACACTTTAACTATATAAATTTATAAAATGTCATTTTAACATTTTACAATCATCTTTGCAGTTAATCTGAACATTAAGTTTTAAGGGTTTTCTATTTGTAATTTTGTGGCATCTGTTTAAAATAACGTGGCTAAAGATAAAAAGTGTTGGCACTTTATAACAGTGTTTCTATAAAGGCAAAGGGCATTATACTTCCTATTTAACATATGGTGGTAACATCTCTTTTTTTATAATTATATTATTCACTAATGTATTAAAATAATTATTTTATCTGTTGGTAAGCACAAATCTATGCAATTAGCTATCTGTTCGCTACCCATCATAGGTATTGAAACTCACTATTTAGCGTTCCAAGCTCTCGGACATCATTGAGAAAATAATAATGATAAAAGTTATGATAAAATCAAGTAATCCCCAAATGTCATTCTACCCATCATCATCTCTTTAGCTTTATTTATATATACAAATACAGTATGTCACTAAAAATTAGGTTAACTGCAAACCTGGTATGGTCAGGCAATTAGGGTATTTGACTCACAATCCATGTCACACCAAATATATTTGCCTTTTCAACCGTGAGGGCGTTATAATCTGATGGTAAATCCCACTATTCATTAGTAAAAGTGTAATTGAAGAATGGCTGGTGATGACTACTGTCTTTCACTGCTAAATCAGGAACAGCGAGCTCAGATACTCTTCGTATGGCTTTGTGCAAAATTAAAACAAAACCGTAAATGTAGCTTTTAATACAATTAAATCTTACGTAGTAGACTTGCTTTAAAATGCTGATTTACGTTTAACCATTTGCCTTACATACTTCCTCTATGAATGTTCTGGTGAGATGATACCTGCAGTGAAAAATCAAGACTTTTCACAAAAAAGGCTTATTGTTTGTTTGCGATACATAAAAGAGTTAGCTTTCAAAGGCAACCTTAGAGTTATGTGCTCTCCCTCGTAATTTTTCATGTTCACAATTCTGAACTTAAACTAAATTTATAATGAAATGTATATATTTGATTATGTGTTAGAACAAAGAGAAGAACTGATAACAAAATTATCAGTAATAATTCAGCAACAAAGGGAAATCTGCAAATTATCAAACGTGTGACTGAGAGATTAGGAAGACAACTGGAAACTGTTTTTGACAACAGACGTTTTCCAATAAAAAAAAGTACCAAGGTTTTACCCTCTTGAGAAGAGCAGAGTTCTCCAACAGAGTGCGCCAACAAAGTAAGAGAAAATCGATATTTTTGGTCTCGTAAGAAAAAAAAGAGAGCGTAACAAATACTCCTATGAAGAACCAACCGAATTTTGTGAAAATAATTAGATTTTTAACCTTTTTAATTCCGTTATATACGAAGGAATATAATAATGGAACTAAATTTAATGAATTCGAAAATTCCAGCAAATTCCAGAACTCTCTCAGATTACTGTGTCGTGCTAAATATATTCCGATATAGTGTCAAGCAGCCCGGAAAGGTATAATTTTATTTAGTTATGATAACTGATGATTAAAAGGTCTGGTCATACAAAAGTCGTTACTTAATGTAATTAATGGTAAAGAAAAATCAAACGTTTATTCGTTTGTTGTCATTTATTGTAAGGATAATTTTGCGTGTATAGGTATTGTTTGAGCGGAGCTGTTAGTAAGTGTGCATTAATACAAGATTAGAAAATAATGATTAATTTCAAACATTTGATCGTCGCCACCATCATTTTCACTACTCTTCTATTAAATGTAATAGTTTGGCGTGCCATCTAGTTGTAAAAATAAGAAATAACTTTCAATATAACTTATTTTTGGGCACGTTGCAACCTGTTCAAATAATTATGATTCTGCATCAATTCAAATATTACGTTGCTTTTGGATCATTCAATGGAAATTATTTGCTAATGACGACTGGGCTAGATATGGCATCTTTATAATTGCAAAAATTTGCTATTTCGAATTAGCAACAAAAAGGTGTAGAGTTTCCTATGTCAACATAAGTGGTGTTGATGTGATTGTAGATCTTCAGTCGTCTTGCACCCATGCACCATTCTTACACCCAGAGTATAAGTATTAATTTCCTACACACTCAGAAACAACGGTGTGTTATCAACGATCAGAAACAACAGTGCGTTATCTTATCAACGATCAGAAACAACGGTGAGTTATTTTATCAACGATCAAAAACAACAGTGAGTTATTTTATCAACGATCAGAAACAACAGTGAGTTATCTTATCAACGATCAGAAACAACAGTGAGTTATCTTATCAACGATCAGAAACAATAGTGTGTTATCTTATCAACGATCAGAAACAACAGTGAGTTATCTTATCAACGATCAGAAACAACGGTGAGTTATTTTATCAACGATCAGAAACAACAGTGCGTTATCTTATCAACGATCAGAAACAACAGTGAGTTATCTTATCAACGATCAGAAACAACGGTGAGTTATTTTATCAACGATCAGAAACAACAGTGCGTTATCTTATCAACGATCAGAAACAACAGTGAGTTATCTTATCAACGATCAGAAACAATAGTGTGTTATCTTATCAACGATCAGAAACAACAGTGCGTTATCTTATCAACGATCAGAAACAACAGTGCGTTATCTTATCAACGATCAGAAACAACAGTGCGTTATCTTATCAACGATCAGAAACAACAGTGCGTTATCTTATCAACGATCAGAAACAACAGTGTGTTATCTTATCAACGATAAATATTCAAAAATTTAAGAAAATCAAAAATATATTTTTTATATTTGAATGTATCCAAAGGAATCGACTGCATTTCGAGTTTACTTTAAAGCGTACACGTTCTACAACAAATCTTAATTTCATTAATGAGAGTAAACGTTCATAACAGTGAAAACATTTCATTTCGATAGTGTGTACTGTAGTACAAGCCGGATTGACTATCGAACCTTTTTTCTCCATATTTTTCATACAAAATACAACAAAAACGGTTTTAACTGGGTTTGTCATTTTATCATATTTTATTACTCATAAATTATGCTGTGTTAAACCTTATTGATTTCCTTTAGGATTTTTTTCAAAGTTTATGCAAAGGTTATTAACACAAGACCGTATCCCATTTTAAACTGATTGAATTCATAAGTCTCACACATTTCACAAATAATTAAAACCATGGTAATCTTATAAGTTTTTATGTAATGAAAAATATGACAACTTGGTGAACGTTCTTAAAACTCAATAAATGTTTTATTCCATATTAAGGATCTTCTTATTACGTACTTTTGGATTTAATAAAATTTTCATCTTGTATTTGGTACGTAGTTTTTACAGAATATCTTTTTTCCAGCAACATCTGCATAGTAATATAAATGTGCATATACGTATATCTTCAAGGTATTTCTAATTTTGAAGGTTAAAATGTTTATTGACTTTCCATTTAGTGCTCTCTTCAGTTCAGACACTATCCGCCACAAGGTTAATTTGCTCTGTATCTTTTGTGATTACTACAGACAGCACTAGGTTGAATGATACTTTTTATGTTACTCAGCTCACTGTGTACTGCTGAACTTATAAAAGTGTTCTGGATTACATATTTTCAAATCTCAACCATTTAGTTCCTTTGATAATAATGTTTCACCTTGTAAACAATAGATGCAATTATATTTAAACGTATTTATTTGTAAGACACTTTTAACAGAAAAGACGGTCTGAAAATGTATTCATAAATTTATTCACTTCTCTAAATTTTAGCGTTTCAAAAACCTGTTTAGTCAGATGAATTATCTGATAATAAAATGTTAAAAAATATTGTTCACTTTTATATTTCACTAATTAATCACGTTTAACACTTATGAAGAAAATTAAGCACAAAAAAACTGTTTAAGAAACATGAGTAAAACGTGTTTTATGTATCATAAATATGTTAGATGTAGACATTTAGAGCACATAGCAACTTAAAGATGTCACCGATCTAAGTCTCAGAACTTTAGTTAGGGAGGTTAGAATCGTGGGACAATGCTGTCACATTTAATCTGCATCATTCAGGTTACAGGAATAAATTACTCTGAATATAATAAAGTACATCTTTTCTTTCCTGTTTCTATGTAAAAATACAACGTTACTGGTAGTGGAGTGAGTCGATTTACGTGCTACCGAAATAGTATTTTCAGTTTTATTGAAAACGAATACCTGGTGTTTTCGTTCACGTTTAGGCATTTAATAAAGCTTATTCTATGTTTGTGATATCCGTATATTACTTTCTAATACGTACCATAATAAGCTCATGATCTCCACTAAATGTTCTGTACTTTGATAAATTTGGACAAGAAGTATTCTGTACCTTTCTTTTTTATTAAAAAAAAGTCTTATGTACGTATTTTTAAGAGCTTAATACACTAAGCATAGAACATTGAATAAGAACAAAAATAAGCTGCTTATATGAACAACTCTGTCAAAGAAATGAAATACGCTAAATTTTACCACTTTGTTTTTCGTTATAGAGAAATATCACTTTCAACAAAAGAAATTCTTATTTGTGTACTACACCAATTATGTTAGCCTTTCGCTGAATCCATCAGACTATTTTTAATTTCTATTTTTATGTCTAAATGAGTTTGATTAACCAACAAACGTAGAATACGTTTATCAGTATTAATACACGCAGGACAACGTTATGTATTCAGTGATATTTCCCGCGTACACTAAATACGTACTAATGATATGTATATTGTTAAAGTAAACTATTACAGTTGATTAATTTCATAATTTTTAAAACTAAATAAGACTGAAGGTGTAAAGAAATCACATCTTTTTAAAGTAGTTTTACAAACACTTCTTTGCTTGTGTGAATGTGTTACACTTCACGTGTTCAACTGACATTTCATTGCACAGCTCCTGTCGATATCCGGGATGTGATTACTCAACTTCGTATTGAACGATCTACCTATTTAATTCAACCATTCTGCAAATTAAAAGACTTGAACGTCGATGTGATAATAATTCTTTTCAAAGTCTCATTTGTCTTCTTTCAAACCACATTTAGTAATTAACAATATGATCTTAAAACGTATTTTTTTTATACTTTGAGTTTCGAATAACTACTGCTCATAATAGCTGCATTCTCTCTAGCATATCAATTAGGGATGGCTAGCACAGATAGGCCTGGTGTAGTTTTGCGTGAAATTCAAAACAAACCATTTCTATACAAAGTAAATATTTCAAAATTAATTCACGAGAATATCTACACTTGACTACAATAATTAAACAAAACGGTCAAGCTCAATATTTTTCCTAATCTCATCAAACTATTTTACTAGATACACGGTTTTATCTTCTTTGTGAATATTATGCATACGTGCATATTACTTCTTCAGACCTTCTTCATAAGTTTACTAAGGACATAAATAGATCGGTTCTCGTTACTCTATTGTAGTTTGTTTGTTTGTTTGCTCGCCCTTTCAGCTGTGGGGGGCATTATAATGTTACGATCAATCCCACTATTCGTTGGTAAAAAAGTAGCCCAAGAGTTGGCGGTGGGTGGTGATGACTAGCTGCCTTCCCTCTAGTCTTACACTGCTAAATTAGGGACGACTAGCACAGATACCCCTCGAGTAGCTTTGTGCGAAATTCCAAAACAAACAAACACAACAAATTTGATTAGATTTTTAACTTTTTTATTTACAAACGAATCAAATTCAAAACCATCTTGCACTGTATATTATTATGAATCAGTTAACTTTAAAAAAGAATAGAAACTGGTACATAGTCAAAACAAACTTTTGTTATAGACTACAAAAAATATTTATTATTGCTGCTACGTTAAATCCCAGCAAACATGTCTTTGAAATCTTATGAAAAAATTGTCTCAAAAACTTTAATTTATGTTCTTTCAGAGGTTTACAGAAAAAAGTACATATAACACTTATATACAAAATGCCCTATAAATAGATTTAGATAAGTTTCTTTCTAATATTTGCGGATATCTGTCTAAGCTGGCAGTCCTTAATTTTCTACCGATAGACAAGAGAGAAGCTAACTGCTGAGCTGCTCTTATCAAATAGTTGATTTGTTTATAATTCAAGCAAAGCTCTGTGTTGTGACCACCACGTGTATCGAAACTCGATTCCTAGCGTTGAATCAAATAGTAGATTTGACCGTCCATCCTATAAAGTACTAAAGACCTAAAAGTGCAGAGAGCGACATCTATGTATGTGTGGCGAACCAAGAGCTCTCATATTCAGAACACCGCCCAGTTTTAAATACAGAGAAACTGTAATCAAAGTTTTTGGAAGGAGTTGTAAACCGGCTGGAGTATAGAGTGAATGGAAGATATAACGTAAATCGCTGTCTTAAATAGGCTTAGCGTGGTCTGTTAGATCTCGCTATCTACAGTTCGAGATCGAAATTTGTTGCCGAACATATTCGTCCTTTTGAGAACATTATGTTATGGTCATTTCCACTATTCATTGGTAAATAGTAGTTCAAGATCAGTGGTAAGTGATTTTGATTAACTGCCTTCCCAAGTTCAAAGGTTTTAGTTGGTCTGTTCTCATTTGATGGATTCGTTATAGATAATATATATACGAAGTAATCATTTAAAGAACATACAGCAAAAAAATTGAATTTATCTTTAACCTAAGTTACTTGTTTAATGACTTACAAATCTTAACAATTTCTTCAAATGTTTTAGAGAAAATCCTTTGTTTTTTTCATAAACCTTTTTGACAAATTCGAAGTTGACACAAAGTATCGCTTTGTAGCGCTGTTTGAGGTTTGACCCTGAGAATGATATTATAATGTGTCTATTCAAGGATATCCTGGATAAAGAATAGCCACAAAAGGAACTAAATATTCACACAATAGAATCACTTAACAATAGTATTCACTGTAATTAACCTGCAGATGACGTAATAACGACGCACACATTTTACAATAATATCCGTAGGTGGGGATTGAATCAGTCATTGTGTTGAAGGTCTGAGTTTCGAAACAAAGTTCGATCGGATCCATAGATTACTACAACAAACGAATGGCATAAACATTTTTCTATAGTTGAAAACATAGTTGCTAAAATTAACCAGTTGCACAACCGATTGTTTACATTTCAAATATAGTCGTTCAAAATTAATCAGCCTTTTAAAGTTGAAACAAACAAACAAAAACCGCTCGATAAGAGCAAAAAAATAGGAATTAATGAAAATTAATAGCATAAATAAATAAAAACATTTCTCAATCCAAACCAGTTGTTTTTACATATATAGTAAAATATACCCCATCCTGGTAATAGATACAGCAGAATTCCAGAGAAATGTGAAAACGGAAATAGACAAAGGATGACCATTGTGAAAAAACGTCATTTTGATAGAACTTATAATAAATGTTATACTGATGAAAAGTTTACTTTAGAAACTAAAAACACAAAAACACGATCAACAAATCAAAACACTGCTCAAGTGACGTCAGACTCAAGTATTTCAATTGTGACGTCCTCTGAATGATTCCTTTACCAGTACTGTGTTAGTATATAAATAGTTGTAATCTCGGTGTTCAGATTTAACTGACTACAGGCTCTACATTGTCAAATCACATCAGAGAAATGATCAAAGCTCTCTTCTTCATCTTTCTCCTGGTAACAGGAATATTGGCATTTCCAAGACATGATGGAGGTGGAAAGAAACACAATCAAAACGGATCTGGAGGTAAGGGAAATATATAGTTACATTACATCACACTTGTAAGCACGTTTACAAGTGGTATCAAAACAATGTTTATTATTTCTTCGACTTAATATCTTTTTTTTTTCTCAAGCTAAAAAAATAAATGTTTCATTAATATATTGCAAGCGTTTCTACATCTAAGTGGTTGTTTACGTGTGAAGTGCGTAAACATATATATATATATGTATAAATGTCAAACATGAAATGCGTCAGTACCTTTGAGCATACAGACAGCTGAGGTATCGCTATATAATAATTAGGGCCCGACATGGCCAGGTGGATTAGGGCGTTCGACTCGTAATCTTAGGATCGCGGATTCGAATCCCGGTCGCACCAAACATGCTCGTCCTTTCAGCCGTGGGGGCGTTATAATGTTACGGTCAATCCCACTATGCGTTGGTAAAAAAATATCCCAAGAGTTGGCGGTAGGTGGTGATGACTAGCTGCCTTCCCTCTAATCTTACACTGCTAAATTAAGGACGGCTAGTGCATATAGCCCTCGAGTAGCTTTGTGCGAAATTAAAAAACAAAAACAATATAATAATTATCAGCGTTTGGTTTTGTTTACGTATCACGTTATCAATCTCATACGATGTTCCAGTGCAAAAGCATTAAAATTACCGTTCGAAAATCTGTTATTCAAGTTGTGAAGCCGAAAAAAATATATATATATCGGAACACGTTTTTCCTACTAATACGAAAACTGTTCAATTTCTAGACCCTACTGAAACACCTGTTTACAGTGTTATCAGTCTAAGAAATCACAACACATGAGAACATCATAACAAGTACACAGGACATTCAAACTTCTTCTTAGTTTGAAGTGATATTAAGAGCTATTATGTTTCGAACCATTAAGGTGTTTGATGTTGATGATGATTTTGCAGTGTTATGTAAACATACTTTTAACTGAAGATTTTAACTTTGTTCTAAGATGGTGATAAATCCGAAGTATTAAATTGATCTTATAATGAATGTCAGACAGTTTTTGTTCAAATAATGATGCATTTTGCTATATATATAAATATACCCATAAGTTTTGCTAAAGGTTCACCAAATTGATAAAACTAACTTACTGAAAATAAATAAATGTTTAACATTTCTTTGTGTGATATGTAACTCCACACCCATTCCATGTTATTCAAAAAGTAATAACTAGTTATTATTTCTCATTTTATTTCAACAGTGATATGTTTACACTTTTTGTAACATCAAAATCAAAGTAAATCTTTTTTCAAAAACTGATGGATTTTGCTATAATTTATCTTAAATAGAAATAGCTTTATAATATATTTTAATATAATATTAAGGTATAATATAAAAATATATTTTACAAAACATTGTGATTCCTTGTGACTTTTGGACATTTTAAATTAGGAAAATTAAACTCCGTATAATGAAAGTTGCATACTTAGTAGAAACGACTGACAGAAATAAAGATAACATTGTGTGTTTTGAGAAGTTTCTAGATTTTACTGTAACGAAAATTATCTTATTCACAAAATAAGTTTGCAAATGCGTGAAAAGTTTTAACATGTTGCTTTTAATGATTTCCAAGCTCAAATATCACCTAGTGTTTTTCAAAGAATGAGTTATTATTTATTACTTTGAATTTTACTTTAATGGAATAATAAAACTTCCAGTAATTTATCAACATATTTTTTAATTAAAACTATCAGAAGTGTGTGTGTGTCTTTCCTATAGCAAAGCCACATCGGGCTATCTGCTCAGCTCACCGAGGGAAATAGAACCCCTGATTTTAGCGTTGTAAATCCGGAGACATACCGCTGTACTAGCGGGGGGCCCTATCAGAAAAAAAGTAGATTTGTGATTGTTTTATTCCGTGGGTTTCAATGTGGCTTCTATTAGAATTCTCTAATGGATAAAGCCTGTTTGGAAATATGGAATATTTTATCAGTATCGTGTCCAAAACAAAACACAGTTTCCTCTTCTTGTTTCTCTAAGACAGTAATGATCGTACAGACCTGCGAATTTAAACGTTATAAAAGTTGTTTTTTGTTAATAAGTTGTTGTTTTGAATTAAGCGCAAAGCTACACAATGGGCTATCGGTGCTCTGCCCACTACGGGTATCGAAACCCGGCTTTTAGCGTTGTAAATCTGCAGACATACCGCTGAGCCACTGGGGGACAAAAATAAAAGTGACTATACGTCTGTTGAAAGATTAACATGTTTCACTGATTTATATTTGGATTCCCCAATGGTCAGAACAAATCTGGAAGTTCCGATAATTTTAAATAGATTTATACTCAAAAATCGTGCTATGATTTCCCAAAGTAGTGATTATTTATCACTTTTAATTTAATTCCAGCAGAATAATAAAACATCTAGTAATATACTTACACCTTTATAATAAAACTTGCAAAAATAAAAGTAATTAAGTTTAGTTGGATGTTTAAATTAAAATAGTTTACTAATTTATAATAGGATTCCCTAAACAACAGAATCCGTTTAGAAATGTAAATAATTGTTAATTTTTTACAGCCATCCCTCATCTGTGACTCGCTTAGAGATAAGTCTAAGAGCTTACAACGCTAGAAATTGGGTTTTAATACTTGCGGTAGACATAGCAAAGGGAGCCTATTCTGTAGTTTTATGATTAACAACAAGCAAACAAACTTCTTTCGTATCCGAACACAATCTATATTTATACAAAAATTATTGTTGTTTATAACGTTGTTCCCATTCCAATGGGCTCGTAATAAAAACCGCTAATATATATTAACGAATTGTAAAAAGTGAAAATACTCTTGTACCTTCTTATGGAAACCATAGATTCTACTGCTATTTCTATTAGGATTACGTAATAAATTTACAAAGAAAAATATAATAACTTATTGAATATTTCTCTTTTATGTCCAAACTAAAAAAAAAAAAAACTACTTTGTGTTTCTCAAAAAGTATTCAAATACAATAACAGCACTTCTGGCAATATATTTAAACCTTTTGTAGTAAAGGCAATATTCTATAAATTGTAAAACTCGTGGACTTTACTGTGACTTGTGTTAGGCTTCCCTAATGGACAAGACCAGTTTGGAAATCAATGTAGTTTTTCTACACTATTTATTATTATATTTAAACTAAAATATAATTTCATGTTTTTAAAATTGTAATTTATCTTGACTTTTAAGCTTATTACAATACTGTATTAAAATCCGAGTAATATATTTACTAAACTTTCGATAAAACTATCGAAACTAAATGTGACTTCGTGACTTTTAAACACTGGTAGATTTTAATTCGAATTCTATTAGGTTTCCCTAATGGACAGAACCAGTTTGGAAATGGAGGTATTTTTAATAAACTTATTATTATTATATACAAACTGAAATATTATTTTATATTTATTTTTTTCAAATAGTGATTTACTTGATTTTGTAATGATATTACAGTACAACGTTAAAATCCCAGTAATGTATTTATAGTTACGTTTTTAGATTAAACTATTAAACGTGAAAGTAGCTTTGTGAATTTTGAAAAATTGATATACTTTACTATGGTTTTTATTAGGACCCCCTAATGGGCCAAACCAGTTTGGAAATGGAGGTAAGTTATAATAAACTTATTATTATGATGTGCAAACTGAAATATTATTTCATGTTTTTATTTCAAATAGTGATTTGTTTGGATTTTAATCTTATTGCAATACAACATTAAAATGCTAGCAATATATGTACAGTTTTATTTTTGAATAAAACTATCAAACGTGAAGGTAACTTTGTAAGTTTTGAAAAATTGAATAAACTTCTTATTATGGTATTTAAACTATTATATTATCTCATAATTTCAAAAAGGTAATGCATTTCTGCCATAAATGGTATTATGATACGATATTAGATCCTGAATAATTTATAATAAAACTGCAAGAAGTAAACTTTTTTGCCTTTGAAACAAAATTGTACTACTGAAATAAATAACTCCTAAAAATTAAATTATAATCGTTTTTCTTCACTTTTTCTTTTCGGAATTAGCACTTTTTTCACGAACGAAAAATTAATTGTTTAACTCAATCATAACAATGTTCTAAAAATCACAAACTTTTATTATGTGTTAAGTTCAGTGTCCTCCGATCAGAACATGACTTACTGTATAATCATAGAAAGATAGTGAAGTTTTAAAAGCCAATAAGCTTAATATTTGCAACAAAATCAAGTGAACTGCAGATTTTTTTAGTTTTTATATACCCTATAATGTCAAACTAATTGACAGATTCTAGCATTAAACAAAGGTTCTCTTGGCCAGTAACTTGTGAGAGATAAAAGTTTGATCTTAAAAGTTATTTTTACACATTTATAATTTGGATTTGGAAGACGATGTGAAAAAATTAAGATTAATTTGAAAAAAAAAAACATTATTATATGCATTTTTTTTCTTGGAAGAATATGTCACTCACAACCCTCTAGAAATGAGTAAAGATAGTTCTAAACAAAATGGCGCCAATCTGAACCCTTTAACTTTCATACAAGCAATACAATCTTCAAAATTATACCTATGCAGAAATTGTACACTTACCAAATAGCAAGTAAATAAAATAGAACAAATAAACACAGAAAATGAGAAAACGATTCAAGAACATCACCCAAATCAAAACTCAAGTCTAACAAATAGTAAAACAAAAACCCAGGAATCAATCTCTTCAAATAACCCAATCTTAAAAATAGCTAAAAATACTTTTATAGAATTTGTTTAAGAAAACAAAATCCACAAGAGCGAGTACACTATATAGTCTTACTATTTGAAATAGAAAAAAAAACAAAAAAAACACCAAAACTGAACTTCTCAAAAACAAAGTAAAGGTACTCAGATGTGTGAAGTGCCCTGTTTTTGAAAAGAAAAAAATAATCGTGTAAACATAAAGAAACAACAAAGCAGTTCAAATAAGTCCCATTACTAGTAGTCCCTTAAAAATAAGTTCCTATACTCAATGGCAGTCAGTATTGGCAGAATTTCACCCCTGTTTTACACTAATAAGTTCACACTTAATTAGAACAATCATGAATTCTCTAGTAGTATAAAACGTAATACTCATCTATTGCCAATTCTAACCGCTTTATCTAATTAGTGCATTGAATGAGTATTTAATAGGATATTTTATGTGAAACGCACACTTAATATATTAATCTTGTGAAAAGTAATGAATTACCAGTGAACTCTTTGAGAAGTGTTATACACGACCAAATGAAGTATCAAATGTTATTGTATATATTTCATGTACATTAGCCCTGATAAGAGAACTAGAAATGATGTTTAGAAATCATACTTTGTTAGCCCTGTTTTCGTGATCTTTTCACCAGCATCTGACATTTTAAAATACAGTAAAAGAGAGAGGAAGAGGTTTAATTATATCTGACCATCCTGACTTATCATATATTTAAACTTTGTGTAACAAAACTTTGAAGAGTAGAAAAAATAACTGTGCATTTTGATAATTTTGTGTATTATTCTAATGAATGGAACGCGTTAGAAAATATACGTAGTTTTTAATGTACATTTTTTAATAATATTCAAATATTTTTCCTCAAAATATAGTGACTACGTTTAGTGAATAAAGTGTTTGCTTCTTTTCTTTTAGTCACGTAATTAGTAACAACAATTTATGTAAAATTAAAAACATATTTAAACGTATCATAAGACATTTGATAGGTGGGTTCTTGGCACCTGCGTATTACACTTCGAGCAAAAAATGGTTTGTAACTTCAGCGTTTCAAATACATTACACTATTTAACTGTAGAAGAAATATTGTAACTCAGGCGCTGCAAATACCTAACTTTGTATAATTGCAAATTAAACGTTGTAACTTGAGCAATGCAAGTTTGTTATATAGGTTGACTGGAGGCCACGATTTGTAACTCGTGTAATGCAAACATGCTCTATTGTATAATTATATATTAGACGTTGTAACCTGAACAACGCAAGTCTGTTGAATAATTTAATCGCTGATGAGCTACAGAATCGTTTTATATCTGCAAGTAAATAGTAAATTAGCTTCGTTTGATGCACATGAAATAAAATAAGCTATGAACAGCTGATTTTATTTGTTTGTAGTTAACAGTTTTTATTACGTTCCTCACAATGATGTGCACATCTTTGAACAATGTTTTACTTTTTTTAATGTTACTTAATCGCAGGTTCTTATTTTAAATCCAAGAGAAAAAGGAAATGTTGCTAATTTTATTAACTTACGTATTTTAGGCCTAAACCAAATTTTGTTTGATCTTATAGTACGTATTTATAAATTCTTTGTTGTTTTCTCTTACTTCAGGAACAAATGATACAGAGGGACAACTGTATCAACTTTTCCAACAGCTTCCACCAGGCATTTTCAAACAATTGCTTCCGTTTCTATCTAACGGTCAGGAAAGCCAATAGTGGCAAGTTGGATGCATAAGAAAAATATTGTTGATAATTTTCATTTATTACAATAACAGCATACAATACGTTAATTCGTTTCAATAATATATAAGTCACTAAAAGCAAGTTACTGTGTGAACCTAAATTGTAACCGAGAACGGAACACCTCTTTTCTCACAAAAGAAATTGTAACTCCATCATATAATATATAACTGTATCCAGTATATATATATATATACTAGATACTGTTTTAGAAAACATAATAATTGAAATCTGTAAAAAATTCTTAAGAAGCTTCAGACATGAAAATGTTTTAATATACAAGAAATTTATGTGTCAATTTTATATAGCCAGAAGTTACTCCTTATTGTTGTTTCTTTCTCAGTCGTTATTGCAATTGATAATTACTTCACATTTAGTACTTCTTTATTAAAACAGTGATGCTAGAGACATAAATAAAAATATGTTCAATAATCCGGCTATTATCCTGTGGTTCATTTCAATGGCAATGCTGTAGTGTTGTTCATTCGTTGGCAAATTATCTACTGACAAAAATTCAACACTCAGTCCAAACAACGAGAACAAGTCACTATTTACTCCTTTAATGTTTCTATAAGCTTTAACACGTGTACACCGTCGTAAATTGTTGTAGGCCTACCTCACAAATGACATTAAAATATCTATACAGTGTTAGAATTAACGTAAAATCAACTTATACGAAGTAACTTATTAAGCGGGATATCAAACAAGGACACAAATATTTTACCAAAACACACTGATTGATTTAACTGTCCTTAAAAAGTACTAAACATTATCTCGCATTGAAAACTACAATTTTTTGTATGTTTGTTTTGTTTTTTCAAATTGTAATTTTGTAGTTATTTATAGACTTGTAGTTTCTAAAATCTAGCCATATTGTTGATTGGAACCTAGGTTAAACTGCATAACATTATTTTGTGGAATGTTTGGGGCTCGATTATCAAATTACCCGACTTATTTGAAAAGTAATTATTATTTACATATAGAAATATTAGTTTTTAAATATCATAACCTCCTTTTTTAAATAATAATGCTAAAATACAGATTTTAATAACTAATAATACACGGTGTTTTAAAATATCAAATGTAAATATTTATATTTTAAGCGGAGAAACCTCTAAATGCAATCTTAGGGTAGAAGGTTTAAATCCCTGTCCCACCAAACATGCTTGCCCTTTTAGTCATGGAGGCGTTATAATATGGCGTCCAGTCTCGCTATTCGTTGGTAAAAGAATAGTCTAATAGTTGACGGTAGGTAATGATGACTAGATACTTTCCCTCTGGTCTTTCACTGGGCCCGCCATGTCCAAGCGTGTTAAGGCGTGCGACTCGTAATTTGAGGGTCGCTGGTTCGCATCCGCGTCGCGCCAAACATGCTCGCCCTCCCAGTTGGCGGTGGGTGGTGATGACTAGCTGCCTTCCCTCTTGTCTTACACTGCTAAATTAGGGACGGCTAGCACAGATAGCCCTCGAGTAGCTTTATGCAAAATTTAAAAAAAAAAACAAAGTCTTTCACTGTTAAATTGGAGACGACCAGCACAGATAGCACTCGTGTAGCTTTGCGAGAAATTCAACACAAGTAAACGAAAACTTTCTTAACAACGACAGATCAATACTGTAAAAATAATACAATACTAGCTGCATCATCTACAATTCAAATAAAAGTCGTAAAAATGTCTCCTTTATATACTTAAACAAAAAAATAAATTTATTAACATCATTTCGGCCGCAGTAATGCAAGAAATGTTTGTTGTTGTTTTTTTCAACTTTTAGTCCATACTGGAGGGATTTAGACCTATTGGCAATGAAGCTAGAACTTTACTCTCCAAATAATAGACAAAAACTTTTTATTTCAAACAGTGTTTTACTAATACGCGCCCCCCGCTTGCACAGCGGTATGTCTCCGGATTCACAACTCTAAAATCAGGGATTCGATTTCCCTCGGTGGGCTCAGCATATAGCCTGATGTGGCTTTGCTATAAGAAAACACACAATCTTTACTAATACGACGCTTTGGCCATAGGTCTATACAACTCATTTTATCGATTGTAAACTGACAATAAAATTGCAAAACAACAACCCTGCCTTATTCTCCAGTTAAAAATTTAAAGAAAACCTATTTCTTTCGAATTTTTTGCTCTTGTGGTTTCATTAGGGCTACTAGTAAAAGAGCTATTTTTAGAACTTGTAATTCATGCTGAAGTGATTTTGAAAATAAAAGTTTAGAAAAACGTCCTGACTCTCCAGATAATAATAATAAAAGAAATCTATTTTGCCATGAAACTCAACGAAGGCTAATAGTACGAGAGCTTTTTTGATGATGAAATTTCTAAGTAGTCAATTTGAAATTAAAAACAAAAACACGTTATAATGTGAACACAATGAATCAAAATAAACACAACAATGCCGTATTCAAAACCACAAAATCATGATTTAAAAATTCTGTGAATTCTTTTAATGAATAAAATGCAGTTGGGTTCAGATATTAGATAAGCAAATGTATTTGTGAAAAAATTAAGAAGTCTGAGAAGTAGGTCTTCTAGAAATATGTTACATTGTTCTGAATAGAACATTCAAAATATGTTACATTGTTCTGAATAGAACATTCAAAATATGTTACATTGTTCTGAATAGAACATTCAAAATATGTTACATTGTTCTGAATAGAACATTCAAAATATGTTACATTGTTCTGAATAGAACATTCAAAATATGTTACATTGTTCTCAATAGAACATTCAAAATATGTTACATTGTTCTGAATAGAACATTCAAAATATATTAAATGGTTCTGAATAGAACATTCAAAATATGTTACATTGTTCTGAATAGAACATTCAAAATATGTTACATTGTTCCTTATACTGCCCTCTTTGTGGCGATATTACCTTGTTTATAATTCTAATTAAATTTGTACGCTATAGAATAATTGTTGGTTATAGAAAATTATTATAAAGTTTTACCACACAGCGTAGAAACATCTCAGTAGACCATATGTTTAGAGATAAGGTTCAAGTTTTAAAACTGTGGTTATTTTAGAGAAGAAAAGACTAAATTCAGTTAACTAATTCGGTGATTTTTTTTCATATTAACTAGCTTATAAATACAATTATTGTAACAGTTGATATAATATTGGATAAATTATTTTATCCTTTATAGCTAATGCTATGAATATAGGTGAGTTCAGGGATTTTCCTAGTGTGAAATTCATCACAAATTGTGTACCTGCAAAAATATTTGGGCCTATATGGATAAAATATTTATCAAATGGATAAATATTAAAAACAGGAAAAGGTTCACCCTGACCTTTGATATTCTATTGCAGATCCATAAATCCGGCTTTTAAATGTTTCACTGTTCAGACAAGAATAAGAAAATTACCTCTCTGGAGTGATCTTGTCCTAACCAAACCATTATTTTTAACTGATAATTTCGGCAAAATAATGGATAAGGTTCTCATCAAGAATACATTTCAAAATTCAGCAAGGGCGACAATAAAGAGCTATCTTCCTGTGATAAACGAGACATGGCCAGGTGGTTAAGGCACTCGACTTGTAATATGAAGGTCGCGGGTTCGAATCGGTGTCACACCAAACATGTTTGCCCTTTCAGCCGTGGGGGCGTTATAATGTGCGATCAATCTCACTATGCGTTGGTAAAAGAGTAGCCCAAGAGTTGGAGGTTTGTGGTGATGACTAGCTGCTTTCCCTCTAGTCTTACACTGCTAAATTAGGGACGACTAGTGCATATAGCCCCCGTGTAGCTTTGCGCGAAATTCAAAAACAAACAAACACACTTCCTGTAATTTGGAAAAGTTTTCATAGTGGATCTAGTTTGTAGGCTCTGTAGATCTTCTATACTAACTAATACTATTATTGACTGCAAAAACTTATTAGATAGACTTAAGCGACCGGAAAGTTAGAAAGAAAGCTGGTTCCCAGACTAAAACAGTGGTCTCGGCAGAGGAATGTTCGTGTCAGCTTATGTGAACCAGGTGATAGAAAAGTAATAATATAAACAAGAACTGTGTGACAGCAAGTTTTACTTCTCTCAGCAGAAAAGACAAGAAAGGGAAATAAAAGAAAACAAACAGTGAACTGAAAAGCTATTGATGATAAGACTGAAATAAATTTTCTAATAATCTACAAATCTGACCACGTTTTTGTTAAATGTCTTACTTTAGTGAACATCCAGCTAATACTTCGTCGTATTAATCTAGCCTTTCTAGACAATAATTCTAATAAGCAGAATCTAGCAACTAAAACCAAACGGTTTCTAGGTAGATCAGTGGTAAGTTTTTCTACTTAGAATACAGCTATTTAGGGTTAAATTTCCTGCTTTTGACGTATTGCATACATCACATTGTGTAGCCTTGCGTTGAATACATCAACAAAAAAATTAGTCGACTTCAAAACCTTATAAAATAAAAGAAGTGAGTTAGTAATCTAGTTTTCTACTATGAGTAGTAGATTTCAACGTATTCTAGACTAGTTTTGTTTTTACTAGATGTCAGTCGGCTCAATACGGATATAAATGTTCATGCAAGAGATATTTAATTATATCTTCTTAAACTTGGTGAATGTTATAAAGTGAACGATCGGTAAACTCTTTTATCTGGTCGAATAAAGATCAATGTTAAAGACCTTAGTGACAAAATAAAAGCTGATTGTGTCAGTTATATGTTAACATATATTTCATGTAAAGGGAAAAATGTGTCATCATTAATATTTTTATGTTAAAAACAATTTATCATTTTCAATGCAAAATGCTACTAACGAAGATAGTCACTAATTATCACATTGTCTTAGCAACAAAATGATAGGTTTTATCTACATTAAGCTGTGTGTAAGCAGCAACCAGTTTGAGGACTTAGGTAGACAATTATATCTTATAGAATAGAATTCCTATTAATTAAGTCCCCCCATGGTACAGCGGTAAGCCTACGGATTTACAACACTAAAACCAGAGGTTCGATTCTCCTCGGTGGACTCAGCAGATAGCCCGATGTGGCTTTGCTGTAAGAAAACGCACATATACCCTATTAATTAAGCAATTTCAGACTTCACACCAAAAAGAATAAAAAGTTCTTTACGATACGTTGTGAATTAAGTGCTTGTAAATGAATTTTGTTTCTTTGTTATTAAATACACAAAGGCTTATCTTTGTTTTGCTCACTGTGGATATTAAAATCAAATATTTAACATTGTAGACTTACAGATTTAAGGCTGAGACACCGGGAATATATTTCTAAAATGTTTTGAATTGAATTTATTTTATGTTAAAGAAAAATAACAGATTAAATATGGTCGTACCTTGCTATAGATGTATTATTGAAGTTGAAGGTTGTTTTGGAAACCTCACATGGTTCCAGCAGATGTGTTGTTACAGTTAGTATCAAGCCTTTACACAGTTCTTATTGACATAGTGTACTTAAAAGGTCAGACTTTGCATGCTTTATACAGATGTATTATTAAACTCGATATCAATGCTATCCATGATTCCTGTAGGTCAGATTGTTAAATTTGATGTAAATGCTATCCATGATTCATGTAGATGAGACTGTTAAACTTTGAATTTGACTTTGTATGATTCTTGTTAATGTATTTTAAAACTTGATATAAATGCTATCCATGATTTGAGCTTGTCTTTGTATGATTCTTGTTAATGTATTTTAAAACTTGATATAAATGCTATCCATGATTTGAGCTTGTCTTTGTATGATTCTTGTTAATGTATTTTTAAACTTGATATAAATGCTATCCATGATTCGAGCTTGTCTTTGTATGATTCTTGTTAAAGTATTTTTAAACTTGATATAAATGCTATCCATGATTTGAGCTTGTCTTTGTATGATTCTTGTTAATGTATTTTAAAACTTGATACAAATGCTATCCATGATTTGAGCTTGTCTTTGTATGATTCTTGTTAATGTATTTTTAAACTTGATATAAATGCTATCCATGATTCGAGCTTGTCTTTGTATGATTCTTGTTAATGTATTTTTAAACTTGATATAAATGCTATCCATGATTCGAGCTTGTCTTTGTATGATTCTTGTTAATGTATTTTTAAACTTGATATAAATGCTATCCATGATTTGAGCTCGACTTTGTATGATTCTTGTTAATGTATTGTTAAACTAAGTATCAATGCGATCCATGATTCCTTTTACTAAAGTTGATATGAATACTTTGCACGATTTCTCATACTATATTGTTAGAGTTGAAAATTGGTATGAGAATTTTGCATGACTCCTGTGGGTGTATTGTTAATTAATTAAAGTTGCTATCAATAATTTGCACACTTCATTTTGGTATGTATTGCTATTAAAGCTGGTATAATGTCTCTTCACAATCCTTATAGGAATGCTGTTGAATTTAATACACGACTTTGCATGATCGCTGTTGATGTGTTATTAAAATCGGTATCAATACCTCCGTATAATCCCTGTATATGTACTGTAAAAGTTAGTATCAAAGATTTTTAGGACACTTATAGAAAATTTTAACAGTGGAAGGTTAATGGCAAGACATTACACTGATTCCTGTTATTGTTAACGTTGATGTATTAATGTTAGTACTTTACACAGTTTCTCTAGATGTTTGGTTAATATCAGGATCAGTTAAGATAAATATATTCAACGCGAAATATAAACAATTTTATGTGGAAAATGGTTTGTTACTTTCAATAGAAAGTACTGAATATAAAAACAGTTAGTAATTGACGAATTAACTTTAAAAACCGGAATGTTAGTTTTTAACTACATAATGCAATTTTTTTCATTAGGGTTACAGCTAGCAATCACCCTCTGACTCCATATACAAAATAATATCCTGTTTCAAAGTAATGAAAAATTGTATTTATTCAAAGATGTGGTGGAAGTTTTGACGAGTAAACAAATAGTTCCACAAAATTTGTAATTTTTCTTCGTTTACTTTTGGAAAAAAATGAAAGCATACACAAATATCTGACAAAACAGGCTTCATATAAGTTTATCAAGGAAAGCATACACAAATATCTGACAAAACAGGCTTCATATAAGTTTATCAATGAAAGCATACACAAATATCTGACAAAACAGGCTTCATATAAGTTTATCAAGGAAAGCATACACAAATATCTGACAAAACAGGCTTCATATAAGTTTATCAAGGAAAGCATACACAAATATCTGACAAAACAGGCTTCATATAAGTTTATCAAGTCATTAGAATATTTTAAGAATACTTAAATTTTGATATTACTACTAATCTATTTTATATTTACGTGTATGATTACTACACGTATCCTTTATTATTGTTGTATATAATTTTATGACAACCTTTCAGAAAAGTTTGTTCGTTTGTCCCATTGTACAGCATTCTAAATCTTCTCTATTGATATGAATTACTTTACTATTCTAAACCCGTCTACCTGTCTATCCTGCAAGCTGTCTTTGCGGATATAAATTAGCAAACTGTCTATATTGGGATGACTGTAGTCCAAATTGGCTTGGGTCAAACTGACCTGTCGGTATTGCTTGACCCCCTGTAAAACCTTGCTGTCCTCCAAATGGAACTTGCTGTTGTCTAGAACGTAACTGTCCTCCAAATGGGCTTTGCTGTTGTCCAGAAAGTAATTGTCCTCCAAATGGACCTTGCTGTTGTCCAGGACGCAACTGTCCTCCAAATTGTCCTTGCTGCTGTCCAGGAAGTAACTGTCCCCCAAATGTATTTGTTCTTCTTCCAAATACAGTTGTTCCTTTAAAACAATAAATAATGTATGTTCATATAAAGCATCATAAAAAAATTCAGTAACTCGAATGTTTTCCGAAAATGGACTTTTTTAACAAGAGTAAGTTAAAAAATGATCATTCACGTTCATCAGTTATGTTGCCGTTGTACTGAAAGCGACACGTCACGCGTTTCTAAAGTATAACCTAAACACTGAAATAACATTACCTGCATAATAAAAATTTTGTTTGCTTATTTGTTTGAATTTCGCCTAAAGCTACACGAGGACTATCTGCACTAGCCGTCCCTAATTTAGCAGTGTAAGACTAGAGGGAAGGCAGCTAATTATCACCACCAACCTTCAACTCTTGGGCTACTCTTTTACCAACGCATAGTGGGATTGACCATCACATTATAATGCTTCCATAGCTGAAAGGGCGAGTATGTTTGGTGCGAACGCCTTGATCCACTTGGCCATGCCGGGCCCTATTGTGGTTAATCGTGTATAAGTGTTCATTAAATTCTACAATGTTGTGGTTAACCGTGTATAAGTGTTTATTAAATTCTACAAGGTACTGACGCAACCAAAAACTTGTGTGCATGTGCGTGTGTGTAAAATAAGAACCTTATTGATGGAATTGACAGAATTGTTAAAATGTATGGCAACCGGAAAGCCTTAGCATGGATTTCCAGTAAGAGATATGAACAATCAAACCACGTGATTTTTTCAATAGCTTGTCTTAGAAGACCTAGTTATTTGTTAAGTATATTGTGAAATAATCAAACCCAGCATACATTTTACATAACATAAAAACGCAATAAATATGAAAATATTAAACTGATACGTCTTTGAACTATTGTTATTTATATATCAGTATTAATTCACTAGGCAGATTCAGCAATTTTCCTCTTTGACACCCACAAAATCTTCAAGACATACAGGTTTTGAAAGAGGAAAGCTTTGAATGTAGATCCCATATTTTGTTTTCAAAAGTTGTATAACTTGTATTTAATTAATGACATATATTTTTATATTTTCTCTAAATGACTTTCGAAAGATAACTGTTAATTTTTTTCTTTTTTGTTTTTGTCTGAATACGGTTGCTGGTTTCCTTAACGTTACTTATATCTCATTTGTTCATCAGTTATACTGAAAATGTGCACATGTTACAATTTATGCTCTCATGTATTCATAATTGTTACACACAAGATTGTCACCTGTTTACTGTTGACTGGAGTTTTTACATAGGATATATCTCACATATTAATAATTCAATAATGGTTTATATACCAATTATTATTAAGAAATAAACTAATCAGGTACTCTTGTCTGTTCTAGACAACAAGTAATAATATGATGTAGGGGTTCATGAACTGTTAGAGTGATAAATGCCTTATTTATTGTTGTATGCGAGTGTTAGCAACGAAGTGACGTACTTATTTTTAATACGTCCAGATACACGACAGTAAACAGGCACTTAAATCTAAAGAATAAGTCCTCTAATTCTTAACTCTGTGCTAGTCATGGGTTCCAAGTTTTGGACAATCTCATTCGTTTGACTCCTAACAGTTTATCCCAGGCTCCTTGGTTTATTCGCGTTTACTATTTACGCAATTAAGACATTAAAATTATTCAGAATACTCAATACAAAAGCTAAAAAAAGTTGTATTCCTGTTTGACAATGTTGAGAATTGTACTTAATATCCTGATAAGTATTAGAAGTGTTCTCAGGCTTTTAAAGGATACGCTGTTGAGAACCAGGGATAACTACTTAGTATGGAGCTCACGTAATCATCTTGTAATAACTTATCTCAGACATTTACTGATTCCATCTTAGCTCAATGTGAGTGCTGTCACGCATAACCTATAACTATCACAGAGATATTTTAGCTACATTATTATTAATTAATACCTAGAGAATAAACAACAAATAAAAACATCCAGCCTCCTGGTTGCTAAGTGATAAGTCTGAGGGATTATAACTCTAAAAATCGAATTTCAATACCTGTTTTGAGCAGTGTACAGATAACTTACTATGTAGCTTTGTGTTTAACAAATAAAAAACAAAAAAAAAATACCTGTTTGTGGGAACGCCACTATTCCCGTCGCCAGGAGAGCGGCAACAAAGATATATTTCATCATTTTTGTTCTCTACGAAGGAAGCGACTTTACTGCCAGGAATATCTGGTTGATGAAAACTAAAGAATGAATTCAGAAGGTGTATTTATATACAACGGAACGGAGTCAACGTTTCCTGGTTTCTTCAATTGATGGACCTTGGAACATTTTCTTTTTCTTTACCTGACTCAGTCTGTTTGATTTGTTTATTTTATAACCGTTGTTTCACATACTCACTGATGAAAGAATGTGAGATGTTATTTTATTTGTTTCACCTTTATCTCTACAAATACTCGGTATTAAAGACATCTATTGGGCAGTTGTTCAAACAGAATGCTTTTAACATTCTCTCCTAGTTCTGTTCTCTATCATGAATAAGTATTGATTTTTGCCTGCATAATCGAGTGTATATCCTTGTGTGACAAATTCATTGTTGTTTTTTGTATTTATTAAAAACTGTATTCATGATTCTCATGACTACCTATCCAGTGGCTCTTAATAATTTATAATAAATTTCAAGAACGTTTTTTGTGAAAAGATGTACTGTTTGCAATTTTTATCTGTATTTCTAAATTTACTATCTATAATTATTTTAAATATTTTAATAGTATATGTTTTAAACAATATTGTAATACAAGTTATTACGTTTACTCATTAGTTTCAGAATTTCACTCATAGCTACACGATGGCGAAGAATTCTACGTATAATCGTCCCTAAATTTGAACTGATAAACTAAAAGGAAGGTAATTAGTTAACAGCACCACCCATTTGACAACTCTCGGATTACTCTTCTTTGATCAAATAGTAATATTCAGCTGTCACCTTTGTAGGGTACCCACGACTCCAAAGAGCGAAGTACTGTTTTAAGGCATTGGGTCGCGAACCGTAAATCCTTGGACTCGCATCCTGGTACGCTAAGAATTAGGTCAGTCTGGATCTTAAAGTACTACTAGTAACAAACTTCAATGTTTATGTACAAAATTACTTGAATGGTTGCTCTGTCCAAAGCCTATGATTTGATATATCTCATTCAATATTTTCTGCTATGCAAGACCAGTAAGGTATTACTCACACAAATTTCTTATATTGAGTGAATGTTTTACCTTTCAAATTAATGTATCTGAATTAAATGAAAACTGTAATCAGATGTGACATGTCATATTAATGCGTAAGAGCCTAAATGTGTTATATCTAAACTGTTAATATGACACTACTCTCAGTAAATTGTGTCAAGTATTTCAAAACAAAATCTTCACTTATAGAAACTACTGTGAGAAACATGTTTCCGCTAGTAAAGAGAATTAATATACTTCTTATAATGCAATATCTGGACCGCTTGAAAGTATTACGTATATAAACTTATAGTTAGTGATTGCAGCCGTAGTGTTTGTTTTTCCTTTATGTTTATATTAATACATTCATTCTCATAAACATCATGGTTCTTAAAGTATTTCTTACTTTTCAAATTGAAACTCATAAACAATAATAATAAGCAAAATATAAGGAAATCATAATAAATTCAAATTTTTGTGCGTGTGTATATGCACCAACAGCTCAGCTGTAACTCAGATTACATATAACGTTAAAAATTAAGCTTAGATACTTGTGATTGGCTCAGCACAGACAGTGTAACATGTAGATCGAGCTTAATTAGCCCCCAGTGGCACAGTGTTATGTCTCCAAACTTATACTGCAAGAAACCGGGTTTCGACACTCTTGGTGGGGAAAGAACAGACAACCTTTTGTGTAGCTTTGTGCTTAATAAATAACTCAAGCTTGATTAACAACAAACTTTTGTGCTTGTGTCGTTCTCTATTTTGAAACAAGTGGATTATTGTGCAAATTTTCTCATTCGTGTATCCTCATCAGAAGGTTTGGAAATTCTTTTAAACCACTAGCAATTAGGTTACTTAATTTTTCAAAATATCCTTCTAGTGTTTCCTTAAGCCTTCTAATTAATGGTTACTAATCTGAGTTATATTCCTATAAAAGTTTAGTTTCAACGAACTATCAGTAAATAAACTGATAACTGTTCTATTATTTTCTGCTATCAACACTCTCTGGAAGCAAAAATCTGGAAGAAACATTTGTGTCCAAATTTTAGGTGAAAACAAACAAAATAAGTCTGGTTCTACCTGTTTTGTATATTATGTTGTAAGCTGGAAAGGAAACATCCATGTCTTCTTTGCCCATCGTAATATTCTAATAATGAACGTTTTTTCACAAATAACCACTTCAAGAATGTAGTCAAACTGTTTAAAATTGTTTTGTTTTTGTCTAAATATGAGTTCTGATACAATGTATTGTTTCATAATTTGTTTTCTAAGTAATATATATTAGAATAGTTTGAGATTAAAAGCGGATTTCAGCCTTGTGTTCTTTGAAGAAAGAGATGTAGAATGAATATATATACGTATGTGTATTAAGAATAAATGTAAACTCTGGTAGGTAAAATTGAAAACTTATAATGCTAAAAGAATGTTTGAATAACCATGCTGAACAGAACAGATAGCACATTGTGTAGCTTCGGTTTTAAACATAATTTAATAAAAGCAAACTTTGCAATATAATAATAACTATTACTTTGTGAACAAACAAATCCAAGTTCTTCAAAAAAGGACAAATAACGACTGGAACTCTGGAAAATAAATATTTCAAAGTTTTGCTAAAGGAAATGTTGAATCATACATACATCCAATGTAACTTAAAGTACTATTGAAAACTTATTAAAAGTCATTGCAAAGAATACCTAAAACTGACCGTTTAGACCATTACTGTAAATATAATTTGTACTTTTTATATTTTGATTTGCTTGCTGCTTTGGTGTTTCGTATGCTCATTAATTGGCTAAATCAGTAACTTATATATGTATCAATATCTTAATTCGACTTTGTTAAAGTAGAATAACATCACGTGGTTATGCATAATAACCGCTGGCCAACCATGAGATAATCAGTTGCATTTATTTAACACGCCTACCATAATATATGATAGTTTGTGGTATGTGTTACTTAGATGCAAAAGATGACGAGACTGAGCCTTTGATTACAGTGAATTATAACCTTTTCCTTTATAATTAGTTCAAACAACTTTAACAACATAGTGTATGACTATTGCCATTCGCTAGAGTGGTTAAGAAAGGCACACTAGAGTTATATTGCTAAACAGTTAATTACTTTCAAACATCTTTAACGACATTGTTTAACACATTCAGCATCTGACTGTTTGCGTTAGTTGTTGTTTTTTATTACCTTAGTAATACTTGAGTTAAACCCTCTTATCGAACACGTAGTCTTTGACGCGTTGCATTCAACTCACCTGTTATAAATAAACATAACGTTTCCCTGGTGACTACATATATACTTCACCTTCTCCTACACAAAACTGTTTACTAAAAAACCACATAACAAGAAACTGGTGGTCATTTCTGAATTATTTTAATTTTGTGAAACTACAATATTGTCTTAACATTTATTAACAAGCAATGGGTTAATAATCCATATTTTAACAGTATATGCATTTTAAGTTCTTTATATTTTAAAACAATGTTAAACAAAATCTTCAGTTTCACCTAACATGAGAAATGTGACACATTTTGTCTTCTCCATTTTATTCACCATCCTTTCAATAATAATGAAAATTAACGAAACTGCTCACTCTAAAATCGTCATTGTTCAGATTTTTTATAGCCTTCAATCCTATTTGGCTACAGAGCTATCAGATGGAAAATCCTCTCTTTTAATACTGTATTAGATATAATCAATGGAAAGCCAGGGTTTTAATCTATCAAATGATGTAATATATTACGTTATTTTCTTAAAATGGAATTGTTTTGTCTCTATTAAAGCAGGCCTCATTCTCACGGGAAAGATAATAACTAACTTGGATGGACTTGTAACGGCTCTTGTCGCATAGTTAGAAAGCTAGAAATATTGTGATAGTTTAGGGAAACTATTTGCTTTTTGCGTGTTATTTGTTATTTTGTTTTCTTTGTTGAACTATTTCAGTCAATAAAATTATTTAGTGCATTACTACCATTAATATAAAAGGTAGGGTTAAATGTCATCGACAGTCGACTGCAAGAGAAAAAAAGAGATTCTGGTAAGAATTTTATTTCTTGTTTTTCATGTTTATTCTTTATCTGTCATTATAAAAAATAACTAAAATGTAAAAAATATGGATCTCTTTAGGTTAGATTAGTTAAAATAAATAATAATATAATAAAAATGGTTCACGAGGTATGCACACGAGCAGCTTATAAGTAATATAATTCAAAAGTTCACGTGAGTTCCACCATCCCCAAGTGATTTACATGGCATGAATAATAGTAATTAGACATGGTTTAAAGAACAATCAAAGGTAATAAAACAATAAAATTTAAGTACAAATAGATGCATATTGTTACGAGTTTAAAATATTTAAGATAAATAAATACAGTTTCATGTTACAATATGAAGTAATTCTGGGAAGAAAAAAGTTATTTCGTTTTTTTATTTTGGTGATTATAAGGTCGGCCAAACAGAGTTATTGTGTTTGTGTTCTTACAGCAAAGCCACATCGAGCTATCTGCTGAGTCCACGGAATTACTGTAGAGCAAATAACAAATAAAATATAAAGTTTTAGTGAAAACAAACATTTGAAATGTACTTAGGATGGTTTAAATATTATGCAAATGAAATTAAAGATTCTTGAGATGAAGAAAAGTATTTTAACCTTCACATGAAAATCATTTTCCACACGGACTAATAAAAAATATTCGATTTATTCACTGACAATTTTTTTTAGTTTATTAAAAATACTTCACTACAAATATGATTTTTTTGTATGTGAAAGATTTATAATGTTTACTGAAAGTCTATAAAATTTTGTGAAGATATGCATACTGTGTTAAGATTAGTAGTATCAAAAGTATAAAGACTTTAAACAAGTACAAAGAGGTGAAATATATATATTTACCCTCAGCAAGACAAGAACTGTTAACTGCATATTTCGTTTTTTGCTTGTTAAGTTTCTCGCAAAGCTACCAAAGGAAATTGAAACAGTGAACACCATTCACTGCCAACTCTTTTATTTCTCCTTTACCAACAAATAACGGGATTGAACATCATTTGTTACACGTCTGGCCTTTCAGTCAAAGAGATATTACAAGTGATGTTCAATCCCATTATTCCATTATCCACTGGAAATGAAAAAATATCTAAAAAAAAAAAGGTAATGTTCCTCAACAGAAATGATAGAGAGGGCTAAAGAGACCATCTGGAAGATTAACACATAAAGTAATGACGTTCTTTATATGTTTAAAAGTACATTTTAAAAATTACTATTTAATTTCTCAAAAGAGTTATATTACAATTGCTAATGAGTGTTAATAACCGTTTAACTGCTATTTCTAATTTATTTACGAATACAGAGATAAAACCAAAAATAGAGTTATGAGTTTTAATGGAAGATTAATTTTGAATATATTTGTAATGTCATTAATTTATATTAATGTCATCGTTCTTTTTTATGGTGCTAATTTAAAAATCGCCTATTTAAGGATAATGTATTTGATAGCTTTGAAATTTTTTGTTTATTAATCAAATTTCATTATATTGAATTCTACGTTATAAATAATTGAAGTATACAATTTTTAGTTGTCTCCTTTCCTTCGTGGCTCAGCAGTAAATTGTGTAGCTTTACACTTAAACAAACAAACGAATTGCCTCTGATTTCATCAGAAAGAAAACGTTTATAAACAATTTTATTCTGAAAATTAGGTTGTTGAAATGGAACACCAATGACTGTCTACTTTCCTTAAGAAATCACATTTAGTTTCTTAGCTGTCTCTAACTGATCCAGACTTTTGATTATATAGTATATAAATAAATATTATATAAATATAGTACTATATTTATCAAAACATTACGCCCCCTATGGCTCAGCGGTACGCATAAGGACTTATAATACTAAAACAGGGGCTCTGCTACTTGTAGCAGATAGGTCATAGATAATCCAATGTATAAAACTCTTCGCTTAACAAGAAAAAACAAACAATAGCCGACATAATTCTCCTTCTTGTATTTTCCTCAATTATACTTAATTATACCTCTGTAGTTTTGTATAAATCTGCCAGAATACTACATACAAAGTAAATGATTAAAAAGTAATAAAAATGTACACACAAGCTCTTACAAAAAGTACTTTACCTAATTTAAATTTCATATCAGACTGCTATATTTGAATATACCACCAATTTCTATCTTCTTGCAGTCTTATAATATTTGCTGTGTGCGTGGATTAATTTGAGCTTTACCTTTGGTTTTTAGTTGTTCTCGAAATAGCTTTAACCACTAGGAGAAAACATTGCTTCATACGATATTGTGTAAGAATGTCAACAGCGATGTTCTACAATGCTTATACAGTTTATATCCCAAAGTTATACCCCATCTATTTTGTAATGAGAATGACCACTCATGTAGTAGAGCTGTTCGCTTTGGATAAATGTGAAGTTTCTTCCATAGTCTTATCATTCTCTCCATTAAAGTATAAAAAAGTGGGGTCACATCCACATCTGACCCATAATCCGTTCCTGGTTATTATCCTAGTAACTCTCTTCTGAATCTTTTCAGGCCTAGCATTGCCAGGTGGTTAAGGTGCTCAGCTCAAAATTTGAGGTTTGCGTATTCAAATCCATGTCACCAAATATGTTTGTCCAATTAGTGGTGAGACTCTGGTGAAGGCATTATAATGTGACGGTCAATACCATTATCTGTTGGTAAAATGGTAATCTAAGAATCAGCAATGAGTGGTGCTGATTAGTTGCATTCCTTCTAGCCTACTACTGTCAGAGGCATTGTAACTGGGGATGCTGGGGAAGCTAACTCACCCCCACTTTCATAGGAACTGTAAATCATATTGTTATATTAATTTTCCGGGAGGTATTCCCCCAGAACCCTTAGCTGAGCTATCTTCAGCATCTTCATTATACTTTCAGTCTCTCATTGTAAAATCTACCTGTCTAGTCTAGCAACTCCATTTTGCAACCCCTTTCTACACCAGTTACTAGCTAGTGCAAATAACCTTTATGTAGCTCTGCATGAAATTAAAAAAACAAACAAGCAAATTAAATCTTTATCGAGAATTCGGTCTCCGTTTAAAAGTTGGGAACCCAAAACTGAACACTGTATTCCAAATGCGGCCTTAACAATGACATTATAACATTATTAGTTGTCTACTCAATATTTCTATAAATATAATTTAAAATTCTATTGCCCATACTATGTGTAACAGCTGAACAACCAGAATATTAAGATCTTTTTCGCCTTATGAACGTGCCGCCCTTGGAAGGTTTGTTTGTTTGTTTATTATTAAGCATAAAGCCACACAATGGACTATCTGTGTTTTGCCTACCAGGTGGTTAAGGCAATCGACTCGTAATCCAAGGGTCGAGGGTTCGAATCCCCATCACATCAAACATGCTGGCCCTTTCAGCCGTGGGGGCGTTATAAACTAACGGTCAATCCCACTATTCGTTAGTAAACGAGTAGCCCAAGAGTTGACGGTGGGTGGTGATGAGTAGCTGCCTTCCCTCTACTCTTACACTACTAAATTAGGGTGGCCTAGCGCAGATAACTCGCGTGTAGCTTTGTGCGAAAATTTAAAACAAGCCTACCACGAGAAAAAATTAATTTATTATTAATTGTATGACCTGTTACAGCATAAAGAAAACATCAATTTAATTTTTCGTAGAAATTGGCGTAACCACGAATTTACAGAAATACTTTATGTGTACATATGTTAAGGATTTATTTTATTTTTCACTATATGGTGAAATAAAACGATTTTAAAACCTAAAGATTTTTTTTTATTTGTTTGTTTTACCAGATATTATATTTTTCGATAGGTGTATCTACAAAGTGTTTTTATAGTTTTGGTAGGCGTTATTAATATTAACATTTAAGTTAAATAGATAGGATCTTAGAAATTATTTCGTAGGAATATTTTTATCATACACTTATTTAGTAGTATTGTGCTATTTTGGATGTGTTATAACGTATCAAAGAAGTAAATGTATTGTTAAAATTATGAACTCAATGAGAGTAATACACTGTGGTTTTTGAGACGCTGAGAATAGAATGTCTTATCGTAAGATAAGAGTCAAATTTGATAAGCCTGAGACTAGTAAATGTTAAGATTGGTGAAGTTACACTAGCTACAAAAGTGTTAATAAAGTAGTACTAGTGTAGCAGTAATAGTATATAGTTTGTTCTGTCAGAATATATTTAACGTTACATGTCGTTAGGTAAGTTTGTAAACACATAAGCCATGATAACGATTTATTGTAATTATAGTTGAAACTCGTGAAATTAATCCATTTTCACAAACTTAAAGTAATTATTTCTATTTTTAAATGTATGTTTTTGGAAGTAAATTTGTTAACGGTTAAGTTTGCATATTACTTTTAAGTTTAAAGTTATGTTAGCGTCATTTCTACACCCACCCTAGAAAGAAAAGCGTAGAACTCCCTTTTAATTTTCATGAAATTATCGATATTGTTGTATTTATAAGGTGCTAATTTTCACGACTGCCGACAGGGTTTTATTCCATAAAAGGCATAAATCAATCAGTCACCCATTTAAGTGCTAGTGTTATAAAAATTTAGCACAAAGAAACTAAAGATTTTTTTTCACCCTGTTAATATTAATTTCCAATTATGACAAGCTGTGTATTAAGAATGGAGTTTAGTATAGTCAATTAAATACATCTTTTTTACATTACTGTTTGTAAAGATTGTATAATCAGTTTGGTACTCTTGCTGTTAATGATATTTTTGGTCATATTGATTCTCCTCACAAAATCTTGAACTTTAATAAGATTAGCTCTTGTCCATCTTTTCTCAAGAGAAAATAAATGTTGTATACACAAGATAATTTTATCATCTCTGATGTAACATGAATATTGCTTTGATGTTTTAAGTAACTTATTAATTACTATGCCAATAACCGTTTCTGAAGACATGCTGTTGAGTGTATTCCAAACTATATTAAACATATGATAGAAATTCTAAAATCCCAAATACATTATCTTCCACTTAACATCATTAAGGGTAATTTTCTAAATGGTTGTTGAACTAATCAACTGAACCAATCATTCCATAGTGCCTACAAATACTCTGTACAACAAGAGATAGCTAAGAATGTAATGTTGTCTTCAAGTTGCAGTAACTAATTTATAAATTATGCCCTTTTATTAGTAATAAGATAAAGAACATGCCCAAGGCTTGAATTCCGAGGGACTCCACTATTAACAAGGATCCAGTTGAACTAGATTCTGTTAATAATGACATTTTGCTTACTTTCATCCAGTCACTATAATCCAGTTTTAAATAATACAACCACAGAAGTGTTAAATATGTTACCACTTTTGTGTTTATGTTGTTCATCATTCGACTGCATTTTAAGTCTCATGAATCTGTTGTTTCTATAATGTAATTTGCTAGTAATTTTCAAACTCAGCCAATGTGTTTTTCTTAGCTAAATATTTTTGTAGCTTCTTTTAAATAATGTGTATTCATGGCCTTTCCAGTGTCTAAATAACAAACAACTTCCTCAAAATATATTAACAGATTACAAAAGGATGATTTTTCTCTAGAAAATGTATGTTGATTTTCTCTTACAGTACATTCCACTAGCTCATTTGCAAGGCTTTTGTTTTGGGGAGAGGTTCTCCAAGTTTTTTTTTCCCATTACAGAAAGGATGAACTTGTTGGAATTGAAAACGTAACAAAATTGTTGAAAGGTTGTATCTAGGTGGGTTAAAATAAGGGATTTCAAAGGAAGTTTTTAAATCGACAGCTCTTGCAGGTGACATCTTTAGATAGTTTTACTTTTTAAACAGGGTGATTAGTTTATATAATGAATTGCTTTTGGTAGTAGTGGAAGCTGGCTCTGTACAAACCTTTAAAGGGAATTTGTTAATTTCCTGAAAAATAAAGGATGCTTTTAAGTTTTTGCTTTTTTTCAAGGGTGGATATGCACAGACAGTCTTGAAGGGCCAAATGATCCCTGGCTTCTCTTAGTTACATTACTCTCTTTTTGAGGTTACAAAAGGTGAAGTGAGACAAGATCATTTGTATAGTAATTAACTTTAATGTTTTCTATCTGTTGAGGAAATAAGAAATGAAATTTTAGTTCTTTATTTTCAGGAATGCAGTTTTGAAGCCATGCTACTATATTTAGTATCACTGTGTTAGAATAGGTTAAAAGATGATGCAGGACAGATTTAAGAAAAAAATTTAAAATGAATCATGTTTAATTTTAGTTAGGCATGTTGCCAGAAATAGTTAAAGAATAATGAGAAAGATCAAACTTAGTTGGCTTATTAAAATATATGCAAAAAAAAATCAGAACAATTCTATAAATTAAGAAGCTTAAACTCTCAGAGTGTAAGGTGTAAGGTATCCAGTATTATAAGAATGCTAGGAATTTGATTAAAATACAAAAGAACTTTTAAGAGACGGTTGATGATATTGAAACTAACAGCAAGAACATATATTTTTTAAGAATTTGATATTAACTTTGTAATGAAGAAGTTATCTACATATACCAGAACTAAATGTATATACCAAGTAATGAACATTCCCGACTAAATATAATATATATTGGTTTACTCGTAAACAACAAGCTAGTCTATCCAATGGTGAGTTGTCTAACTACAACTCGGCAGAAAAGGGACAACAGTAATATGTTAAAATTAAAAGTTATTAATGACAGAGTTTTGTTAAAAACTGTGAGATGATTAAATTTATGAATATTCTTTTCTACTTTTACAAGAGAAGATATTAGAAATTTTGGTGATCCTGAACATTCTATGGGAAATACTGGAATGTATTTGAATTATATAAATATAAATTATCAGTAATAAACTAAAGAATGAAGATTCAGAGATTAAGAATAGGGCATCTAGACAAAACAATGTTGTCTTTAGTGTTTTAAAAAGAGTTCAAAGAAAAGATATGCAACCTTGTCTTTCCAATTTTTGGTATTTCAGTAGGCAGTGTTTGATCAGGTGCCTGGGTATTGAAAGTTGATAATGTTACTACTACTAACAAATCAAGTGTTAAGAGTTGGCCTGGAAATTTTGGCCAGTCGTCTTACATTTGTACTGGGGGATACTAAAGAATCCATTAAAAGAGACGTTACAAAATAATTTAATGAAATATGATATTATAAAGGGAATCTTGGTAAAAAAGACAACAAGATAAAAGAAAAAGGATAATATAAAAAAACAAATGAAAATTATACAAATAAAAATTTGTAAAACACAATCAGTAACAGATATGATAAACAACTATAGCATGTTTATGAACTGTTAATTCATAACCAGGATTACACGTATGTAATAATACAAAAGTAGTATGTTTATTTTGGAGTTTGTTTGTTTGAACCATTTCTAAAATGTGGGAGTTGTTTTCCTATTGTTCTTTTAAACTCTTGTCTATTATCACAACTGTATAAAAGGTTACATGTTATTAACCTGTTTTATTTTTGTTTGTTTGTTGTTGTGTTTTTTTTAGTATGTTATTTGTTATCTGGATAATGGAGGGGATGTGAACTTGGTGTACAAGTTATCAAAAAGTTTTGATCAACATTAATTAAGGAAATTCATAAATTGAAAGTGGTTTGGGAATGACTAGAGAATTGTAAAATGTTTGGGTGAGAAAAAGCAGTCTATGTAATTTAAAGAATTACATGTGTATGAGTGCATGGGAAGCGATTTAAGTTTCATTAAACTATTCTGTACTGAACTTAGGACTAGGAAAGTACAGATGAAGACACCATATGTTTCAAGGAGACAGGTATAGATAGTACTATGCATTTCCAAGGGAAGAGTATTTGGAGATTGGATCTCTCATCCTTCAGAGTTCCACTCTAAACAACAGTGAATATGTGCTAATATTTTATGTTGTGAATTTATTTGTTTATAAACATTTATAGGATCAGTACCATCACCCCGTTAAGTTTTAATACTTGCCCCAAGTATCCAGGAGTTGAAAGCATTGCTAGATCAGGTATCTTTTACAAGATAGGTCAATCAGTTTGTCATTTTTCACACTCAAAGTGTCTTTCATACGAGGGTTTGTTGTGGGTATAACATGTTTAACCCACTTAGGTTTAACCTCATAGTTTTTGAGATGGCCTGTACAATCATTACATTTGTTCAGAACTTTACGTAGTTAACCTCTTAAATACATAGTTAAGATCGGTTATTTAACTATGTTAATTACTTTAGGTGCACAACACTGTCTTCACATTTTATATACTGTGTACATTCAAATACAAAATATCATAACCAAAGTAATGTTTTGTGCAGGAAAAACAAGTTTCCTTCTTGTAGATTATTATAATGTGCAGTACAAGTAAATTGGATCCTTGTTACTAGTGAGGTTCATCAGGGCTTCAGTGTTTGGACATTTGTTTTTTGTATTTACAGTAATAAAATTAATATGGGAATAATTATAAAACTTGTAAAGTTTGATGACATTAAATTATTGAGTATTTCTAGCTATATTCAGGATGTTAAGGTTCTACAAAATGACTTGGATCGACTGGTACATTTAAGAAATATTTAGAAAATGACCTTCAGTTATAGTAAGTTTAGGATAATGCATTTAGGTTATAATTGTTGTCACATGCATAAAATAGATTAGAAACCACGTGGTGAGATGACTGAAAAAAAGGTTTATGATACAGTGGCAAATAAGTTACTCAGCAGTTAAGGCAATGTTATATTTCTAATGGTAGAGAAAATTTAGTTTTAATGTATATTTGTAGATGTGTGGATTGCAAGTTATAAAAGGTTATTATCTCTTTAAACAAATCATTTTATAGTTATTACTTGAAATAGTGTATACAATTTTGTAACGGGTTCAGAAGAGAGTTACTATAATGATTCTGTCAATAAAAAGTTTCTCTTAGCTTGCTAAGTTCACATTTTTTAACTTAGTTTATCTTAAAGATATGAGTTGATCTGATTGAAGTCTACAAGATGTTTTCTGAAAACAAGGGGACAAGATGACACTTAAGACTTGAAAAAGATAGGTTAGGCTCCAGTTCAAACAGTTTTATTTTATTAACTTGATGGTTAACCTATGGAATGAGATGTTATCAACAGTGGAGAGGGCCAGCACATTCACAGGGTTCAATAGAGGGGTTGCTGATTTTCTCATGCATTTCTTTTTTTTCTTTTATTAGAGGAGGATTGCTGAAGGTAGCCTTGTAGGACCAAATGTTCCCATAATGTCTAGATGATATGCTGCTCACATAGATTTAAAAGTGTTTTGTTGATTTATAGTGTGTGTGAATTTAACCAAAGTTTTACTGAATACTGGAATGAAATTTTTATAGCTATATCACTATTACTTATGTTTATAATAATATAGACTCACCTGTGGGATATAACTAATAAAAAAAAATGCAAAATTTCATTCTTTCAGATGCATTTAGCAGAACAGAAGTAAAATAATGGGAAATACCGTGATTTTCATCCTATCTGTGGAGATTTAGACTGTATTCCAACATAATCATTTTTCTCATGTTTTGTTGTAATTGGTAAATCATGCATTTTGAAATACATTCTAAGACTACATTGCTTTGTGATGAAAGATAGGTTGATTTTATATTATCATAAACAGTTGTAATTTGCTTCCTCCTTCTTCTGGATTGTTTTACACATTGTTTGTTAACAGATAGCTAAGTGCAAATAATTTTTCAGTTTAATAAATAATTAACTTACATCAAATAATTGCAATGAAATTAAATGTTGCTCTATTATTTTTAGTGATTTCACATTATAACAAAGCTGAACATACTACTGAAACTTGACCATCAGAAAGTGTTCCCTGAAGCTACAAGAATGTCTTCGGTAAAAGTTAAGCAAGAAAAAACAGGTACAGGTGATTTTTTTTTTGCTGTTATTTTCAATTTGTTTGTATTTTTTTTAAAGCATAGACACTTAAAAAAAGTTTGTTATATTATATAATGTATTAACACGTCATGGTCGTCCTGTAACATTTTCATGGCATTAAAGGTACAAGGGTATTGGAAAGAGGGAAGTATTGTCATGAATGTAATTTTAAGAATTGAAAATCTAATATTTTTTATGATTTTTTGTAATATAAATCTATCTTAAAATTTATAAATCAGTGTTTTAACATTGAAACAGTTTTCAAACTCATTTTCTTTTATCTGGGACTGATGCATTAATGTGTTGTGTGTATAACACTCAGGTCACAATAACCCACATTTTGCTGTATTGCCATCATTACAACTCTCAACAACGATACCATTTTAAACTTGTTTTGTTCAAAGGTTTGTTCATAACATTAGACAGTGTTATTGGCGATGGTGACACTGTCCACCTTAGAAATGTTTTTAGTTTTTTAAAGGTCGTTAATCTTTTTAATACTATTTAAGTTTTTTTTAGTTTGTACATTAGACTTTTTTTAATGTAATTCCCTTTTAATAATCAAATTACATCTAATTTAATTTGAAAATGGCCATAACATCAAATATTTTGAAACCAGGACTGGAAAGGCCAACTTCAGATGACTAACACTTTTTTTAACTTACCCATTAGTCATCCTGGTGAGCTATGATAATCACAATTATGCTACAGAGTCATTTACAGTTTGTGTTACTGTAATTTTACTCTTACCACTGTAGACTAGAGATAATAATTGGATTTAATGCTATTTATGTTTTAAGTCAAAAATTAAACTTTGTTTTGTTTTACCTTAATTTCCTTTTATAAGTTTGAATAATTTTACTTTAATTTTAACTTTTTGCCAGATGTTTGGCACAGATGGCCTAATTGCTTTGCACCATAAAATACCAAACCAACCAAACAACTTTTTAAGTAGTTAAAACTCATGTTAACAACATAGTAGTGAATAAATCTCTCAGGATATCAAAGCAGTGTTTTGTTACAGTAGCAAAGCTGCTAATATTTTAGGGTGTACTTATAGGTGCATTGATATACATCAAAAGAGGTAGTTATTTGTATAAACAAACTGTTTAATCTCCTTATAAGAAAGGATAGTGACTAGTTCGACAATAGTTCATTATAGAAGTAATAGGATAATTTTAAGATGAAAGGGCTGATTTGTAGAAGTATTTATTTATGGTACCAAATAGTCTGGGAGCTAATCAGATGGAGGTCATTTAAGATTTCTTTTTATTAACCACTAATGAGGATATTGAGTAACTAAGTTGAAAGTTTTACTGAATACAGAGACCATATTTTATGTAGTCATAATGAATGTGTGCTGGGTTGCTGCTGGTGTTGTTAGAAATATTTCAGTATGCAAAATATTACATTTGTGTAAATAAAAATTACTATTTTTGCTTTTGTTTTTAAATTATTTACTGTGTTTCTGTTGTACCTCTTTTTATTAATAGTGTACATTTCAGCTGAAAATGCATATTTCAAGATTTGTGGTTTTTCCACAGAACAATGAACTTTAATTTCTCTCAAGTTTTTTTTTTTTTTTTCTAAATTTTAGTATGAACGTTTTTTTTTTCATTTCTTTTAACATTAACTAATATATCTTATATTGTTTATTAATGGTCACATTATAATAAATACATTTCCTACAACCTTTGAAAATATATTCTTCATCATATTTGTGATTTTACCATTTCATCAAGTGAACACCAGGTCATTACAATGGAAATTTTTTGAATTGTTGAAAGATAGTTGATACCTGAATTCTGCTTCTTATATTGGAAGAAGCTTTTTTACATTCATTGCTAAAATCTTGAAAATGTCCTCTAATGGCTCTGCTTTAAGTACAGTGGTAAGTTTATATTCTCAAGATGGCTGATATGAGTATTAGCACTTTAATTAAAATAAAGCACGGAACAATATTTTGACCTTTTTGGGTCATCTTCAGGTTGACAGAGAGAGAGTTTGCAGTCAAAACACTGTTTTGTACTTTATTTTAATTAAAATGCTAATACCCATACCAGCCGTCTTGAAAATACATTTTTTCTTCAAGTGGGTTTCTCATCATCCAAAATCTGGTAAATTTAAGTGATGTAATTAATTAGTATCAATAAACCAGTCAGTCATTCAAAATTAATATATTCAGTTATTACTGTTTCAGATTGTTTCTACAGTTGATTTATGAAAATTATGATTAATGGCCATGAAAATAATCAACTATTCAAAATTAGTGATTTTGATTATTATTGTATTAATTGAACAATCAATTCATTGAAATTATTGTACCTGATTATTCAAATTCATGTAATAAAAATATTGCTGTTATATTTGTTTGCTGTTAAGCAGGAAGCTACATAATAAACTATTTATGTTCTGCCTTAAGTTTGTTTGTTGTTGTTTTTATTCCTTTAACTGCTAGATTGTTTAACTGCAAGGTTATTTACCTTTGCTAATTTGAGAAGAGGGTAACATTGTTACCAAATGTGCTTGTCAGTGTTATGGCAAAACTTTTAAGATTACCTATATTATTTGTATATGCAGTGCATTCAAGACCATTGTGCTAATTTAGTTTCAGGAATATGTTTAGTTCTGTTCTTTATCTACCCTTTTTGTGTGAACTAATTTGTAAGAGGTGCACATGGGATTAAATAGAGCACATTAATATTTCAGCACCCGAGTTACTTCATGCTCGTTCCAACCTTGGTGGTGTTTTACAGAACTTGATGGATAAAACTGATGAAAGGTTAGATTTCTGTCATTCAGTTGGTGGGATTTCACAAGAAAAGAAACTAGTTGGAGAGATTTTATAACTGAATTGAAATTATTTTCATGTATGTCTATAAATACATTTAAATGTGAGGTGGAAATTGTGTATAAATGATTTACAGTAAGGTTTGATACTTGAAAAATGTTTTAATTTTGCTTTTTTGTATCTGTTTTCTGCAGTTACAGTAGTCTTATGACTTTGTTTTCTTTTCATCTTAATTTATTAGTAAATTAACCAAGTTATAAATAAGCAATTCCAGACATGAAGTATAATTTGCATTTTGAAGTTAAAGAAGGCTTAACTTTGCTTGAAATTAGTATTGAACTACAAAATATAAATACCAATTTGTATTTGTAGGAATAAGTTTGATTGTTTTTTTAGAAGCCAGTTGTTTCTAACGATTACTTTGTTAGTATTTTTAAAAGTACCGTAACCTTACTTGATATATATATATATATAAAATATTTTGATATTAAAAAACTTTCAGTTTAATTATTTCAGACCTTTATTACATATAAAACAAAATATACTGAAATCAAAATTTATGGTCAGAATTCTCTAACACATCCAACTTTACTCAAGTAGTTCTATCTTAATGAGCTCTTCTAAGAAAACTTACTGCAACTTTCAGCATTTTTTTTTTTCCCTCTCAAATGATGAACAAAAATTATTAGACTTTCTTGGTATACTTTTCTTATGTTAACTTTGTGACTGACAAAATCTAAAATAGAACAGAGTTAATTTCAAAACAATACAGGGAACCAAAAATATGTTTTTTTACTTTATGCAGTCAGCATAAGGAACAACTTGTTTTAATATCTCAGTGTTAATATTTCAGTACATTTATCACATAAGCAATTAAAGGATAACAGAAATATACACAAGTTATATGACAGTAAAAAAGGCAGTATATTTTTACCACCCTTTATTATTTGCTGTGTTAAACTACTGAAACAAGTTTACTGTTTACTAATGTTAATTAACTTATTTTCTTGTGTGAATGTTTTGTGTATAATACTTTACAAAATAAGGGTCATTAATTCCAGGAAACTTCCTATTTTATCTGAAAAGAACAACCTTCATCTTAATTTGTTAAAATAACTACCTCAACATTTAGAAATAAAATGGCACTTGTGCAGTCAGATTTGAGTTAAAACTCAATGGTATACCAAATGATATTAATATGCTTGGAATTTTGGTATCGGTAACATAAGATGTTTATAAAGATCACTTTCCAAGACATTTTTCTCAACAGTTCAGCTTGTGTATGTACTTTTGACTTACTTATTAAGGTTTTATCCAATAAGTGTTTAACCCTCTCACTAAAGGTATGTCAAAAGGCATGTCATGACTTTTCAGTGTCACATTCAAAGTTTAATTAAACTACTTTATTATCAATGTATATGAATACTTGGAATCAAAGCATAGTTAATAAATCAAATTTTAAAGTTCCAAGTTCTTAATTTTATAAAGGAATATTTTTAAAAATCCTCATTGTAATATAAGAATTGTGATATTTGTTCTTTAGGTCTTTCCTCTTCTCTGACTTATTTACTACTACTATGGAAGTTTAATACAAATTGCTTATTATAACATAGGTATTGGTAAGACAAAGTCTAACTTTTATAGCCTTCAATCTTATTTGTTTACAAAACCATAAGCTAGAAAATCAGACCCATCAGTTACACCCTCTCTTTCACAAATCGCTAATACTTTTCTCTGACATTTTTTTCTATATTATGTATTAACAATATAAAGGCAAAGTTGTAATGTTTCTTATGAATTACATTGTTTTCAGCAAAATGTATTGTTTATTTCATATTTGGTTTGAAAGTTTCTCTTGCCATGTTCAAATTGACAAGCTTAAGGAAATGTTTAAAGGCTCTTAAGTTACAGTTAGAGAGCTAGATAAATATTGGTAGGGTGTTGTTTGCTTTGTACATGCTATTATACTGTATTCTTAGGTGTATTATTTAAGTAAATAAAAATTTAGTGTACAAGTGTTATTAGTATAAAAAAATTAGGTTAAATTTAATTGGCAACCAATGTAAAAAACAAGGTCACAGATAAGTGCAGTATTTCATACACACCTCAACTCTCGTTAAGTTATTACTTAACTGTTAGGGATTCTTTTCCTTTGCTCATCAAAACATTTGTCTGAGTTTTTCTCTGTTGCTCCCATCTTTTATTCCCCACTCATTTATCCTTGGTAATATCTTTTTCATGACACCCTTTACTTGAATGTTCCCTCTATCTTGGTACTGTATATAAACACCTCCTTCTGTTGCTATTTCTCTGCAAAGCCTTCACCAACATGTTTTCCTGTAGTATGAATGTTAGAGACACTTTGAGTGTTTTTTATGCTATCTATTTCATTTGACAAGCCAATTTGTGGCATGCATTCCTGGATTTATGTATCTATAATAGAGGCAAATTAGGTCTCTCCTGTCCCACCTCTAATATCTAGGGTTGCTCATGAATCTGGAGGTGAGCTGCTTTTGGTTGAGGTTCTCCATGACTTTGTCCATAGGGAAGTATAGACGTAAATTTGGGTTCAGTGGTGTTTCTTTGAGGAACTCTCAGGCTGCACTTGCAAGCTTTTCTAGACATTATGGAGAGAATTTAAATTTACTTTTTCCAGTACCTTCCTTTACTTTGTCTGATTTTCATGAAGCCATTTTAAATGAACTGTATCCTGCTCCTTGTCTTCCATTGGCATTTTGAGCCATTGGCTTATCTTTTGGTTTTTTTCTGTATGCTCTTGAATATGTACCTTCCTTTATGGTAGAAAGCATGAGTACATAGATTTCTTACTCTATATCCTGATATTGTGATTCATGCAGGGAGGTTTACTAAGTTACATGAAGAGAAAACTTTTCCTTATCTGCCACTTCAGTCAGAACAACATGCTTTCATCTACCACTGCCAAGGGAGAAACATATTTGAACTTATAGAATAGACCCATTCCTTAAAATGTGGGGTTATGAAATGGAGTGTGTAGTGAACTTTAATTAGTCAATTTTATAGAATTCATCTAATTCTTAACTATGATGCTGAGGTATCTATCGTTCCATTTTAGAAAGCTTCTTAGTGATCACTATATCATTTTGATGTTAACTTTCACTTTGGTTCAGTTGTAAACTTCTCCACTTTCCCTAGTCTCTTAGTTGGTATGTTGTTAGGTTTTTGTATAGAGATGAGTTGTTGGAGATTGTTCATCTACCTGTTGCTGCCCTCCGTGAGTAACAAGAGGTTCTTTTCTCCAATCCTTAAATTTTATGGGCATTTCAGATTCTCTGGATTTTGGTGGTTGATGCCATTCATCTGCATTCATCCCTATTCTCTTTTGCCTCTCAACATTTCTCAGATCCTGCAGGGAATCATAGTTTTGCTTTTATTCAAGTGCTACAGTGCATGACATCAGCCCTTCAGTCCATTGGTACCCAAAATGCCACTAGTAGTAGTGGTGAGCACTGCATGGGCCTCTGGGGGATTGGCACCAACAATTTATGGATGTGTGGGAAACTCTTAACCTATGAATTCATGAGCATTACAGGTACTTGCATCAGAATAACTCATTCAATTCACATCACCACTACCATTATAATTCCAACCTATTGTGTTTCTGCCTCCTGCAGATACTCAAATTTCAAACCTTCACTCTGCAGCTATTGGAGTTTTGTTGGTCAGGAGACAGTGGAAAGAGTCATTCCAGTTCTGCTTGGGTTTTATAATTTTCTGTTTGTTGCACCCAAAATGATGGGAGACTGGTGTCTGGTCATGGATCTTTCTCATGTAAATTAATTCTTAGATTCTACAAAGTTTACAATGGAGTTATTCCTTACTCTGCATTGGGATTTTTTACCAGGACAGTAGATGACAGAGTTCAGTATCACCAACACCTTTATACACATTCCCCTAATGGAGTCGACTGAACATTATTTACATGCAGTGCATGAAGATCTGGTGTTGTAATTCAGGGCTCTGCCCTTCAGACTAGTATTACCTTATAATGTGTTTTGCTAAATTATATGTTCCTCTTCTCTTCTCCCATCTGACTTCATGCTATGGATTAAGCTGTTTGACTCTTATGTCTCCTTCTCCCATTGTTCTTTCTCTTTTGGGGATGTGTATATCACTTGAATTTCTAATACCTTTGGGAGGAGCACACATGAGACCCCTTCAGTGGTTATTATATAACCAGTGAATCATGAACTGGTTCCTTCTTCAGGATCATCATCTTCTGTGGGACTTTACTTTGGTGGCAGATCAATTGTTTTAACTTTACCAGATTATCCCACCATCTTCTACAGTTGCCCTACATCAGGTGTCTTTATCAGCTATCTTTAGATACTAGAAGATACACTAATTTCTTTGATTCTTAGTGCTCTCTGCCCTCCTCAAATTGCTTTAGTTACCTAACTAGGATTTGAATGTGGTATAATATGCTCTTTGTCAACATCCATTTAAGCCCTTAGCCTCATTTACCATGTATCACCTTTCCCATAAGGCTTATTCTTTGTTGCCTCTAGTTTGCAGACATCACTAATCTTGTTGTTTGCACTGCTGCACATATACTAAACATTTTATCATTCTACCTATGTGTTCTTTTAAACCCAGGCAGGTCCCTCTTACCTAAGTTACTGGCAGCTAGGGAAGTGTATAAATCCTTTTCATCAGTTCATCTGCCCACTGTTCAGATCCTAATCATTTGTTATGTCTAGTGAGGGCTAAGAAGGTGTTTGGTTGCTCATAATAAGGTTTTTAGAGGTGCTAAACAATGGGTTTTTATTCATTGTAACCCGTCAGTTTTCTGGGATTTATCTTTGGTTGCTTTGACAGGGTTGATATGAAATTTGATCCATATTGCTTATTCTGGACTCTTTTTTTTGGAGGCAAGGAGACTTCCAAGTCACATCACATCAGATTTATCTTTTTTTTTTATCTCCTTAGTGGCCTGAATGAATTAAAACAATAAAACAATAGAATTTAATTGTAAGTATATGTATACTGTTATGAACTTTGAGGTAATCAGGATAAATGAATGTTTTATATTACAATATGAAATCATTATAGAAAGAAAAAAAGAGTAATTTAGATTTTTGTGTGTGTGTGTAGTTATGAGGTCACTCTGATATACCATTCTCACTTTGGGTTAGGTTAGAAAAAATAACTAACTATCAAATTTTACTGAAAAGTGTTTGAAATGTATTTAGGTCTTAGGGATTACACAAAGGAAGTTTAAGATTTTAGGATAAAGAAAAGTATTTTTAACTTTAACATGAAAATGACTTTGCACACAGACTACTCAAAGTAAATACTCAATATATTTATGGATGAATCTTTGTTATTTTATTAGAAATACTTAACTAAAAAATATTGTTTTTTGAGTGTTAAAGACCTGTAATATTAAGTGAAATACTGCTAAATTTTGTGACGATATATGTCCCATGTTGAAAATTAGAAGTATTAAATCTACAAAGGCATTAAATGAGTGCAAAGAGATCACAAGGTTGGTCATATAAACCCCATATTGAAAGAATTCAAAGTTATACTGTGGAAACTCTGCTTGTTACTTTGTGGTTACAAGGTCAGTCACATTGACCAGCTCTGTATGTGAAATGTTGAGAGAGAAAATTTATATAACTTTTGAGGTAAAACAGGTTTTATGAAAATTAATTGGTGACCTGTGTGAACTGAATAACTTTTGCCATGTTTGTTTCTCATATTCTCTGCAGTGTTTGATGGGTGAATGCTGTTTTAAAGAAATCACAATTTTGTTTCCTTTACCATTAGCCTACAATTGTAAAATTCTTCTTTAATTTTCCCTATATTTGACTGATCGAAGTCATGAACACAGTAGCACAGCTTCAGCAATAAAACCCAATAAACAAGATGTTTCATTTCTTCATGTTTCTTTATCCACTCCTCTTTTCTCTATCTTTTCAATGTTCTTCTTTATTAAATTTTTTTCCTTCTCTATGGCACAAAATTCTTTCAAAATTTTCTAAACTACAAATTTATGCCTGTTTCTTTTGCATCAAATTTAAGTAGCAGGTAAGTGTTTTTACTGTACTTGACAAAGCATGATCTAATATAAACCCTGTGTGTGTGTGTGTGTGTGAGAGAGAGAGAGAGAAAAGGTCACAAACCTGTTTGATATGTATGTATGTGTGAGTTAAGTAAATAATTTAAATATGATAATTTTGGTAAGTTTACCCAATGATATGTAATATGCCTTCTATCTTTCAGTTTTAGTTTTATGAAGTAATAGTTGCAAATGAGCAACTCTAGAATTCAAGTACTCCACAGAAAGTAGAACAAGTTTTAAAACTATGTTAAAGAAATCATGGTTTACTGTTCTTGTTATGTTACTAGTAATTTTTGTTTGCTCTTCATAGTGTCTTTTGAATTATTATAGACAGAATAATTTATCTAAGGAATTCATTAGTTGTCACAAGTCAGAGTAAAATACTATAGGTAAGATTCCTTTTAAATATAAACATGAGATGTACAGTATTATTTAACTGTTACAGCAAGTTAACTAACTAATTCTTAAAATATTGTTATTACCTATTAGTCCAAGTTCATCAGATGAAGAAGACCGAAAACCATTGGATATTAAGTAAGTTGTGTTCTGTTTCAGAATTATAAAAAAATGTTATGAATATCAATAGTATTTTAACAACGAGGAAACAGTTTCTACTTATTCCTTTCATTAAAGATTTTATGTCATGTTTTTAGGCAACCGTCACCTGTCTCATCACCTGCCAAAAGAACAACCACAAGAAGCCAGCGTAAAAGAAAAAGAAAGGATGATACATCAGCTAAAAATGCCAGTACGTTAATGACTGAAATTATGTTCTCAACTAATGTTTAAGAGAAAAATGATAGAGTAAACCTAAGTTTTATTGGTGTAAGTAACATTTAAGATGCAATTTACATGAATTTCAGAACCGTTTTTTTATATGTACACACATATATAGATACATGTAGATTAGCAGACATTGATGTCTGTTCATAGTGGCAGTTTCCTTCCTAATTCTAAAATTTCAATTTGTAACAAAGTTTGAAATAAGAAATTTGAACTAGTAGATACAGTTACTATGATTATTACAAATGGTACAACATAAAGTTGTACTACTTGTAATAATCTGTGAATTATATCGTTAATATTCTTATGTGTAATGTCTCAGATATTTTCAAATACTTGAGTAGTTTTAGTTACATAAAAGGGAAAGAATGGGTCAAAATGTGATTGTTGGAAAGATATTTAAGGCTGAGAGAAGAAAATTCCCAATTGGTTTACATGGAAATTTGTGAAATAATTACACATTACATTTATAAATGTATGTTGCACTTAAATCTGTGCACGAGTTGTGTGGGGAAATTTGTGAAGAAAGAAATTTGTTATACTTACTATTGTACATGAGTTTCCTTTGTTTAAAAAGTGATAACTTACCATAATGAATGAGCAGTGTGCTGAATATACTAATGGGAAGAATATATGTGAAATATCCATTACCTGAACCACATAAATCTTTGCATCTCTGCTTTTTGTTAACTTAAATGACCAAACATGTTAAGTGTAAATATTATGTAGATGTTCTGTAGATTTACTTATCAAATCTATTATGTCATTATATATTGTTTACAACAAACACCACAATATTGTAGTTAAATTGTTAAAAATACTAATTCCATTGATTAACTGGGGCCACATTTTCCATTCCCCAAACTTGGAACCATTTCTTTTCTCCAAATCAAGATTAAAATTTCACAAAAGTTTTCCCCTGCATATCAATACAAAATTGTGGTTGTAAACAGAAGGGCTCTCTACCCAATTTGCCAACACATAAGTAAAAATGGCCACCTTTATACTGTCGAGGTTCACGTTGTAATCTGGATGACATCAAAACACTGATTGCTTCCTACCATCCTGTATGTCTTTCCTCACAGGAAACATTTCTGAAACCTGCTGATAAAGTCACCTTTTGGCAGTTTTCTTTGTACAGAAATGACAGGCTGTGTGATGGACGAGTGCATGGAGGGGTGGCACTGTTGGTTGATTAGCATGTGCTCACCCTATCTTTGCCACTCAGTGCACCCTTGGAGGCTGTAGCCATTTGTGTTTCCTTGGGTCATACCTTCACTGCTTGTTCTCTCTGCCTGTCTCCTGGAGAGATATATGATCAATCAGACTTTGATACTTTCATTGAACAGTTGCTGTCTCCCTTTCTAATCCTGGGGGAATTTAATGGGCATTATCCCCTCTGGGGAAGTGCTGATAGATTGATAGGAGGGGTTGCTCTGTAGAGTGTATGTTCTCTGATCACAACCTTTCTCTTTTCAATACTGGTTCTTATACTAATTTTCATGCACAAAGTCAGTTCTTTACTGCTGTTGATCTCTCAATTTGCTCCCATTCACTATTCTTCCATTTTTAATATTGGGTTGACAATAATTCATGAGGCAGTAATCATTTTCCTATAATTTTGAAAGAGACTGGCTGTGGTCAATGCCACCTGACCCGCGTTTACCCGGTGGAAGCTGTATCATGCAAACTGTGGCCTCTTTCACTGCTATCGCAGAACTTGATCCTTCCATTGTCTGTAAGCCATCAATAAATTACTGGGTGCAGTGGCAGCAGTAACTGACTGTATTATACAAGCAGCTGCTCAGTGTATACCTGTAACCTTGACATGTTTTCCATGATATCCTTGTCCATGGTGGAATCCTGTTTGCCACATGGCATGGAAGGCTCAAAAACGGGCCTGTGATACTTTCTGTATATATCCCAAACTCTTGAACTGCATCACTTTCCAGCAGCCCCATACACATGCTCGGTGGGTAAGACATCAAAGCCAGAAGGAATCTTGGATACGTTCACAACCAGCATATATCCTACTACCAGTTCCAAAGTCATATTGGACAAGATTCAAAAAGTCAGTGGGCAATATAATTCTGTTCCCCTCTCAATCTTGCTTTCTGATGGCCAGGAAATAGCTGATACGTGGAGCATTGCCAATACTCTACATGAAAGCTTTTGCCAGGTATCTAGCACTTCTGCTTCATCCTCCACCTTCTTCGCCATCAAGACTCAGGCAAAGCGATCACCTCTTTCCTTTCGAGATGATTGTCTCTGTGACTATAATTGTCCTTTTACAATGGTGGAACTCAAACTGACCCTTCATCAGTCTGGCAGTACATCAGTTGTACCTGATGATATACACTATAAAATGCTGCACCGTCTATAAACTGCTTCTCTTGCTATCCTTCTGATTGTTTTTAATCAGATTTGGCTGGAGAATGTTTTTCCTGATGCCTGGTGCCAGGCTATTGTCCTAGCTTTCTCTAAGCCTGGGAAGGATCCCAAGATTCCTTTAAACTACCTTCCAATTGCTTTGATGAGCTGTCTCTGTAAGGCCTTAGAGAGGGTGGATAATGCTTGTCTTGTTTGGTTCCTCGAATCATTTAATGGATAGAAAATTCAAAGTTTTTTTGGGTTCGATCTTTCCCGTTCTTTTCTACAGGAACTTGGAGTCCCTCAGAGCTGTGTTCTGAATGTCACACTTTTCTGCATAAAAATTAATGGCATCACTGAATAACTCCCTCTCACTGTTGCAAACAGGTTCTATGTCAATGACTTTCACATCTCATGTCAGTTGTTGAACATGAGGTATATTGAGAGGAAGCTACAGAATGCCCTCAATTGTTTACCTAAGTGGACCACAGCAAACGGCTTTACCTTCTCTTTCTCTGAAACAATTTGCATACACTTTTGCCACCAATGGGGTATTCACTCTGATCCTGAATTTCGTATCAGTGAAGTTGTGCTCCCTGTGGTTTCTGAGACAAAGTTCTTGGAGCTTATCTTTGACCGTAAACTGACCTTTATACCACACATCAAGCAGCTATGGGTCAAATGTACAAGAGCACTGAACATCCTCCATTTTCTCTCTTCCACCACTTGAGGAGCAAATCGATGTTCTATGCTAAAGATATATCGTGCCTTTATTTGATCGAAACTCGACTATGGATCAATGGTCTATGGCTCTGCCAGGACCTTGGCCTTAAATATGCTGGACCTCATTCATCATCAAGGACTCCAGCTCTGCACTACGGCTTTCCACACTTTCCCAGTTCAGAGCTTATACATAGAGTCTCATGAACCTTCACCGTTTGCAGCTGTCTTTACTATATGCTTTGAAACTTTATTCCTTACCAAAACATCTCACCTGAAGTTGTATTTTCCTTCCTCAGGAAAATATATAAAATTATATATTCAAACATCTAATACCGCCCTCTACATTTCGACACACAGTTACACAACCCCTTTCAAACATGTGGTCAGCTTCCGGTCAGTTACCTCTTTCTTTGTGAACCTGACGATGACCGAAGAAGGTCGAAACGTTGTTCGCTCTTCTATGTAAAGTGTTTTCTCAGCCCAAACGAGCCGTTTTTGCATATAACTTTGACTTTGTCCTGACACTTGCACAATACTGTAGCTTTCCAAAATCAGTGCTGCACTCTGTATGTAAACTTTTTTGCTTACCACTGCCATTGAGACTCCACCTAAACTCTTATTTCCATGTGATATTGCTGTTTATTGCATGCAACAATGCTTCACAAACAAGAATAAGACACAGTTTACTAACACAGCTGGCTTTCTCTCTAGAATTAAATTTGTATTCTAGTTTTCAAAATTTCTGCACCTGCAGAATTTGGGGCCTTTTATTTCCACATTATGAATTCACAAGTGATGGTAACTTTTAATTTGTCTGGCATAGAACATAAAAAGGTTGTTCATGCTGGTCAGATAACTCTAATAGTAACAGATCTTCTTTTGTCTCTTGAAGGAGTGATAGCTGTTATATAATAATAAATGGAGTCTTTCATGCAGCCTTGACCATCTCCTGAACTTGTTACAAATATACTTCATTCTATGAATCTGGTTTGCCTTGTAGAAGAATTTGACAGCCTTTTCTCACCTTCTACTTTTACCAACTATTTTACCACTATTGTAATGCACTAGCTACCTAGCTCTTAATCTTTCCTTTACACAGTTTCTCCAGTATTTTACCTTTTCTTTCTCTCTCTTGTTTTTGTGTTATTGTTCTTCACTTTTTCATTTGCCCCCTTTTTCTGACTTTTATGGGGGTTTTTTCCCTTTCTCAATATTTACATCTATTCTGAACAATTTTTATCTCAACTTCATTTTGGAACCTTGACTTTCTTGCTGGTTGACACATTTGCCTTGGATTATTTTTGGGTTGAATTCCCTTTTTTTCTTGAACTCCTAAGCTCTGAAGTCTCTTCTTCAGTCTTGGAGTTCATTTTCTCTTGTTTTCTGTTTAGATTTCTCATACCCAGTTTTCACACTTTTGTCTTTAGTCTTACTACTCTGTTGCATTACATTTCCTCCATTCACTTTCTTTCTGAGGTAGTCCATTTCCTTCCAGGAGAGTATGGTAATTGTTACATCTTAATGGTTCCTAGCTGCTGTGATGATGGACCTCTGAGTGTAAGCACTTCCATTCAATAGAGAGTAGGGTGGTGGTGTTGCATTCATGTAATACATTTCATCATCCTACAGCTATCCAAGTAGTCTTGTATTGCATTGGTGTAGGACCAGCCAAAATAAGCTATTTGTTGCTTGAAGTTTCCAACTGTATCTCACTTGTCTTAAGATTGAGATGGTAAGGAATCTCCTCATATTGTTGTTCAGAAGCCAAAAGTCCCTGTGCTGCCTGCTTTTGGACTGGTGTTGACCAACCATCAATAAGCTAATGTACACTAGCCACAATACTTATATGGCACTTCCAAAAATCTGTAGCAGATGTTGGATTGTGCTTATATCTTCTACGTATCATTGTGACACTTTCTTATTGCCTGAGTGAAGAGTGTATGTACCCTGGTACAGATGAAGTGTGGTTTCTCACAAGTGTGGCATAATTTTCCAAGGTATAGAATGTTGCACTGCATTTGTCCCCTTTAGACACTTTCTGAAGTGGTCTCATCTAGATAAACTTTTGCACTACTCCCTCTATCACTTCAACATAAACTTCTAGCTGTGTGTCAGGGGAGGTTAAGTGTTATATCAGAGAAAACATTTTCTGATGTTGAAAGTGTTTTTTGATTAATATTCATTTCCTTTCACACTTCCTACCCACTTCCAGTGCATCTTATTTTATTGCCTAATCTCAAAGTGAGGATTGAACAATCAGTATAGAAGGAGTCAACTGTGCTCAGGAGGCTGTATTACACTTCTGTTAGTGGAGAGCTGTTGCATACTCATTTGCAGGCAACAGTGTAACAAAATTGCATGTAAACATGCAAATTTAGGTAGGAGTCTCAAGACTAATATTGAGTGAAGACATTAACATATAAAAAGCAAGACTGAATTTGGAACACTATATGTGAGAAGAGGTGGGTATCTATCAGAAATGCATTTTCAGTGTTGGAAAATGTTAGCTTTTAACTTGTGTATTAGTTAACTTTCTCAACACAGGCTCAGTCGATTTGACCAACCACATGACCTCTTTGGACTTGTTTAAAGTCTACATAGATCTAGCACTAAGAACTTGTAATATAGTAAGTATATCTTCATAATGTGACAGTCTTTTAGATAACATGATAGTTTTTTTCCTACACAAATTTCATATTTTTAGTGAAGTACTTTTAATAAACTGAAATAAAGATTTGCCCATTAAGAGTGTGTTTGTATGCATGCATATATATGTGTGTGTGTTTTGAATAGTCTGTGTAAAAAAATAATTTTCATGTTAATATTAAAAGTACTTTTTCATATCTCAATCTCAAATTTGCTTTGTGTAATCCCTAAAACCTCCTAAATACTTTTCAAACCTATGTTGTTGAACTTAGCTCTTATTTTCTTTACCTAACTGAAAACAAGATTGGTCAGTTTGACCAACCTTGTAACCACCAAATAAACCAAAACAAATCTAAATTACCTTTATTGTCTTTCTAGAATGACTTTAGATTGTATTATGAAACTACATTTGTTTATCCTAAAGAAGTAGGCTTAAATGTCCTTGACAATTGACAACAAGAAAAAGGGTAAGTACTTTGTTTCTTGTTGTCAGTTGTCAAGGGCAATTAAGCCTACTTCTTTATACAAATGGTGGTAATGCACTAAAGAATGTAGACTGATAATTTGCAAAAAGTAAATTGTTTCCTCCTCTTTTCACAGTTTCTCTGCCTTTCTAACTATGTGACAAGAGCTGTTTCAGATTCATCCAAGCTAATTGTTAAGTTTCATTAGAATATTGCATGTACTCTGAGGGAAATTGGCTATCTGCTCAGAACAAACCATTATGCAATACATCAGTTGATAAATGAAATCCTTGACTATTCATCAGTTATATCTAATATATAATTAAATGTAAGAGAAAACTGTTAACATATTCTGAAAAAGGGATGTGACAGGTGTGTGGTAGGAAGGGTTTGATTTTATATTGATAGCTCTGTAACCAAACGAAATTGAAGGTTACAAAACTTATGGTTTGTCAGAGCAATAATAATTCTATAGTGAGTAATTTACCTTGAATGTCTTAGTTACTGAAGAGGTGGTAAATGAATAACAGAATAGTGGTTGCCTAGAGAAAAAAAAATGTTACATTTCTCACACCAGGGGAAATTCAGAATTTTTTAAAATATTGCCTTATAAAATCAAGAACTTAGGTTATGTAATATTCAGATGTGGGTTATTATTTAAGATTTTATGATATACTAACTTATGCAACACGAACGAAATGTAGATTAATAAAATTTTGAATGTAAATGGGTGAAACTTTTTGTCATGGACAGTAAATGATACCTGTCGCAATATGGTTGGTTAGAAACTAAGATAAGTAACAGTAGTTTTGGTAAATTCTCTTCTAGTTCTTGTTATATTTTTAATCTTATAAAATAATTATTTAAAAACAATGTAAATTGTGTTTAGTGGACAACCAAACAAAAGTGATTAAAATGTAACAGTTAGAAACTGAGTTAAAATTAAAATGAAAACTGATTATATCAGAAAAAATTATCAAATTACTTACTTGCATAATTAATGTGGTTTCAGGTCACATGATTTAATTTATTTCATTTTAAAAAAAGGGCATTTTTAATTTTATTTCACATTTGTCAACTTTTCACTGTACCCTGGTGGTTTTTCTACAGTTAGTGTTAAAATGCTGTAGATGATATAAAAGAAAAGGTATGTTTTAGAAGAAAAAACTATTTATTAAGAAGGTTCTAGAAATAGTGGCAATAGAATATGGTAATTGTAAAAATGAAAATGTGTAATTTTGTTCTTAAAATGGGAATCGCTTTTTGCTCAGACTGACCTAGTAAATGTGTCATAAATTTAGTAACATATCTTTAATCAATATAAAAATACCTTTGTACACAAAATGTCAAACTTTTTAATAGATTAGTAATTTTCTCTAAAAGCTTGCCAAATTTTATGAAGATACATTTAGTACATTTGGTGTTATTTATAGGTGCACAGTTACATGGAGATTTTGAAGTTGGTCAAATTGACCAAACTGTATGCCTAAGATTAATTATTTTACATCACACTAATCAATTAAATGAGTTCATTGACCAGTTCTACTAATCAATGTAACTGATTTCCATAGGTAATTGAGTCCATCACCTATCTTTAGTTTCAGATAAATAATTTTTTTCATTAACTGAAATATTTCATTTAAATTTTCCTCTATGTACTGTTAGATTGTTTCTCATTTTTGTCTTTTGCAATCAGAAAATACTTCAAAATTTAATCTTTCCTGATTACAACTATCTTGCTTCAACATTTGGTGCCTCTTCAAGATTTTCTGGTCTTTTGTATGATGAACATTCACTGATCTTTTATATTAATTTACTTTCTTTCTTTGGTTTTCTTCTGTGCAGCAATACATGGACAAGTTCTGAAGAGGATAAATTAGTCTTGGTCCTGGACTACCATTTTGAGGCTTATCTCAGGCTATAACACTGGCTTCTTTGTATTTGGGTTTTTTTATTCAGGGGGGAACCTTTAATTCGTATATGTACTTTTTGATGAGAGTTAAAAACTAGCTTTATTTTATGGAACATGTTTTTGCCCATGTTCCTCATTTAATAAAAGGAACTACTGATGTTCTCGTGCAGCTTCATTGGTCACTATGACTGATTGGTATAGTGACTGATCCATTCACACAACACTTGCACATACTGTGGTAAAAATTCACACACTTTAATTTCAGCAAGTTCATAAACTCGTACTACTGTACATTTCATTACAAGTCCTTACTTCATTTTGATGTTAAAAAGAATCTGCTCTTTAATGGATTTGATCATTTTTCAGTCCTGTCTTGACTGTATATAAGGTTCTTAATATAAATTGATGTGTAAGGTTTCACAAGTTGTTCTCTATATCATAGTATTCTGAAGTATATTTTCTATATTATAGTCCTATAGTGAAAACTACTTTTGCTTTGTTAATCATTTTTATCTACTTTATTGAATGGTTTTCTTTTTTTCCATTAGTTAGATATTTATTCCAGTAAATATAAACATTAAAATATCATTGTACTGAATGATTTTAGTAATTTTATTAATTCAAAGTATTTATTCTTTCCTTGAATTCATTTTCTAGATTAAACAAGTTTACCCTACTTTTTTTCTTTTTCAAGACTCGTATGTTATGAAACTGTATGATCGGAGTGTCGATCTAGCCCTGTTTAAAGATTGTACATCTCTGTATCCTGTATGCCGAGCTTGGATTTGTAATCAGCCACAAAATTACAATGTGGATAGTGAAAGCCGTTCCCCCTCACCTCAACATCTGCATCAGGAAGATGATGCAACTGTAATTGGTTTTTCTTCAGTGTTTATGCTATTGTTATAATACAGTCATAATAAATTTTTTTATTGTAAATAGTCTCCTCAGAAATTTTTTATCCTAGTTAAATTCTGCTCTTATTTAAAATATTTTTAAAACCAAGTTGTAATGTTTAATTATATAAGATTATGCTATTTTTCATTCATTTTAATACCTTTTTCTTTATTCAATTAAAAATAATATTAACGTATATAAACTATGAAATATTTGAACATCACCTTAAAATAAATCTTAAGTTTACAGTACTTGTAAACCAAACTGTTGTTACTTAACATTTTTTGAAGGTTTTGCCAAAATTGTTTTATTTATATATATCTTTATAAAAGCAAAGTACCTTTATTCTGTTTGTTTCACAACATGAACTTATTTCACATACTAAAATATGCAAACAAGTATGCAAAGAATTTTTTACCCATATAGAATCTTACTTTACAGAAAGCTTTCTTGGTTTACACTGCCCTCTGTTGGCACACATTTCTGTTCACCACTAGCCTTGATACTTCAACTCACACCCACATACCTTAACATGAGATATCTGCTAACTATTTTGCATATTATTATGCAACAACCCTCCACCAATAGGAGTGAGACACCATCCATATTGTAACTAGTGTCCTCGCTAGTCTTGCAGCTGTTAATGACTTCTCAGCTGACAGTCTTAATGATTAAAGGTGTTTTTTAAAGCATTTTGATTAATCTATGTATATATTTTACCTCCATGGATTTTACTACTTTAGTTGATTTGTTATTTTACATTTTTATTCTGTTTTGTGGAGGGTTATGAATTATTTTATTTTTCTGCTCTCCTTTTCATTTTTATTAGTTATGCACTTGCTGTTTCAGATGGTTATGACTACTACTGCTGCAATGGATTTACCAATTCCATTCACTGGGTTAGAATTATAATTATTGGTCTATGAAATGATGATTCTGGTTCTTCAGGAATTGACCAATTTCATGAAACATTCAGAACAAACTGATGATTGTCCTATCACACCTACTCAAGGTATGAAAGAATGAAAATACAAAGATTTGGACAGCCTTTTTTTCCTCTCCTGAATATGTTTCTCATTCCTGTGTGATTTTGAGGAGACTTAATAGGCCTCCTTGTCTTTTTATGGAATTGTTAATCAGGTATATTATGTACTGTCTTCGTCTCCTGTTTTCTATGGTTTCATCCCTACCCTTATTAGGGATGAGTCTTTGAGTCATCATTTAGTGTTCCTTACTTCCTTGGATACTGAGGCTTATGTGAATCACTTTGGGGATAAGTGCATTTAAAGGTAACATGCCTCAACACCTATATACTGTAGATGATTATGCTTTTGCTTACTATTGTTTCAACTTCCCATTTGGAGTTTCTGTGTGCATTGGACCCCAATACTTCAGTTACCTTTTTTCAGTCACAGTTTTCCCAACGTTGATCTTACTCTGACCATCATTCTCCCTTCTTTATCCTTCTGTCACCTTTTGGCTGATGCTATTCATCATTCCCCTGAGGGTTTTTCTTATGATAAAATTAGGGGTCTCCTTTTTGCTGTCATGGCATGCCTTCTCTTTTCAGCCCCTACTTTACAGATGTGACTTCATTGTATGACTTGTGCATGGTACTTTTGTTTTTTGCATTCTGAGATGTTTTGGGGAGTCTCCCCAACTCTTTGGAGGCCAAAGGTGAATCAGCCTGTATACATAACTCCCTCCCATCCCTAACTTCTCACTTATCACACCAACTCATTACAGTCCCATTGTCTCACCCCCTACCTTTGGGCCCTTTGCACACAATACCACTATCAGTTAGAGTATGGCAGTGGCATTCTGCTGGTGCATTTGATGTGACACTCTTCTTACTGCAGACCTGATATACAATTCCATATGCTGCCAGGTATTGGATATAGCACTCTGCCATATATTAAAGTTTGCCCTTCTATCTGAGGCACTCTCCTTTGTACCATCCACTGACTATTGGCTACTGGTGGATTTGGTGTTGATTGTAACTGGATAAAGCACAACTTTCCACATAGATAAGGTAGGTATTCTCCCCCTAATGAGGGCTGAACAAAACATTCTTATACCTGTTTTTGGATGGGTGTTAAACACTCTCCTGAGCTATCCAGTTCCTACTGTCTACCAAATGTACATTCACTGTAGATATGGTGTTGGTTGTGTTGGAGGTGCGCACTTGTGTATGAAAGCTGCTCTTTCCTGCTGGCATCCAGTTCATACAGTGGTTCTGATATACAGTTCCAGATGCTGCCAATTGTTGATTGAAGTCAAACTTACATTGGTAGTCTGTAATGCCTTTGCCAACGTGCACCGGGGGTTTCATTAGTTTTTTTTGGGGTTTTTTTCTTGGGAGTCCATCCTTTATTTTTCTCCTCTTTGGCTACAAGGGTGATGAGTATACTGGCTCAAAAGTGGTGCAGTTTCCCATGGGTGTGTTGCTTTTAATTCTTTCTCATAGCCCATGGTATTCCTTGGGCACTTCCTGAAGGGGAATTATCTTCTCATCACTGGCTGTTCACTTGTCATTGTGGAATTCTAGATTTTTATGAGTAGAGGTAAGATACCTTGGCAGAAGTTAAGATTTTCCTAAACTGAAAGCGTATTTCCAATACTTATCTCTGTTTACATTGTTCCACTTGTCTTTTTTATTTTCATTATGATTTGTATGATCTAATCAATCCTAAAGTGGATAACAGCTGCAAGATTGGAGAGGGTACTTGTTATGATAGGGAATGGTGTTGTAGTCCCATTGGTGGAAGGTTGCTGCATAATCATTTGCTTGTTAGTACACAAATGTCTCATTAACATATGTAATTTGTAATATCAAGATTAGTGTAAAGCAAACATTTGTGCCACTGGAGGGCAGTAGTGTAAGTCAAAGTTTTTTGTGAGAGGAAGTTTCCATCAGAAATGTATCTTTTTCAGTTTAAGAAAATGTTGACCTTTGTATGTAAGACAATTGCCTGTAACAGAATAACAGGAACTCTACAGAGGATATAGTGATTGTTTTGAATTACTTAATGATATGTGTTGAAGTTGTAGACTACATCATGATTCATCTTGACGAGAAACCCACTTGAAGTAAAAATCTATCTCAGGATGACTAGTATGGGTATTAACACTTTTATTAATAAAGCAAAGAACAATGCTTCAACCTTCTTAGGTTAATTTGAAGATGACCTAAGAAGGTTAAAATGTTGATCTTTGCTTTATTAATGAAAATGTTAATATTCATACCAGCCATCCTGAGATGCATTAATACTCATGATTGTAAAGATTTTTTCTTCTTCTTAATAAAGATAGAGATAATTGGATTAAACATATATTTTAATGCTGTAAAATATTGATTTGAGTATTTTTAAATAATGCATGAATGTTCTCTTTTTTGACTTTATGTTGTTGGGTTTTTATTATAATTTCAAGTTTCGTGAACACAATTTTCTTTTCTAGGGTAATGAAAAGTCTGACAATGTGTATTCTCTTCCTCCTCCTAAGCCACCTCAAACAAAGGATGGAAAAGAAAAAAGAATTCCATCCCCACTTCCTCAGGAACAACAAGATCTAATAATATCTTCTGTAAGCTGTTATGGGCTAGTATTTTACATAATTTGTTTAAAGAACATTTCAGAGAATTAATTACTTTAAATGTAATAAAATGAGTGTAATAGTTTTATTCCAGCATATCTTACCTCCCCTCCACTTACACTGCCTTTTTTTACATGCATATTTTCACCCATCAGTAGCCTTGAAACTCCTACCTATCTCTGCATCACATGAGATATTTGCATGCTGTCACATAAATGGTCATGTTACAACTCTCCATCTGTAAGAGCGTGACATAACTTCTGTTGTCACTGACAGCCTTTCTTCTCCCGATTGACAGGACTTGTTCCCACTGTTGTTTTTAGATTGAATTTTTACTTAATTGGCCAATTTTACTGTTCCTAATTTGACCACATCATTTTTTTCACAATATATTTTAAAACTTTTAAAGTTTTGTGAATTATTTTTAGAGAAAAGTGTTTTTATTTCTTATCTTAAATCTGCACTTTAAGATCTGGGTGGGCAATATGCCCACCATTGATGTGGATTATTGGCAAAACTACTTCTAAGTATTTCTCATCATATTTTGCTCCATTAAAATGTTTGTCTCAGACTGTGCACTCATAGACTGACATGAGTAAAGCAAAAGGGGGTTACTCCCCATTCCTAATGATCCATGTATTGTATGTCACTGCATTGGTCTGCTTTTCAAAATAAGGTGTCATAATCATGTATTGCACTGTTTCTAGTACAGCATTCTGCCAGTTCCTAGATGTTGGGGTAGTTGACCATGGAGGCTTCAGCTTGAGTGTGCTTACTCCCATTGAGAGTAGGGCAGTGGTGCTTTGCCATTGTAGATGGCATTGATACTTATCATACCATGAACCTGATGTACAATATCAGGTGTCATCAGATATTGGATGATGCATGCACCTCCTTCCTACCATTCCCCAGATATTGGTTCCCATCAGATATGACGATAGCTACTGTTGGACCCAACCACACAAGTTCCAACTTGTGTTTGGATGGTTACCCTCCTCATCTTGCAAACTGAACAATACATTCCTATTGCCACCTGGTGATGAATTGGAGACACACTCCAACTTTGTTGTTCACCTTCCTATATCCTCTGGATGTTGGTTCCTGGCAAGCATGATGGTGATTGTGTTACATGTGCACACATGATTATGCAGAAAGATCCCTCCTATGATTCTGCCTCTGTTGTGACACATTTTCATGTAGGTGATGAGTTTACCTGATTAAGAAGCAAGCAATGCAGTCTCCCATAGAGGTGTTGCTTTCCATTTATTGGCACAATTCATGGTCTTTTTTTGGGTATTAAATAAAAGGATATCTTCTCACCAGAATTCCCTCTGCAAACTCAGTGTGAGATCTTAGCTCTTTGTAAGAAAAGGTAACATATCATATTAGAAGCTGACATTTACCAACAGGTACTTAACTCCTCTCGCATTTCTCATCCAACCGTCCCAGTTCTGGTGTAGGTTTTGTATGTACTGCACAATCTTGTACTAATTACAGGCTGCACAGAAGAGAGGATGCCAGTGACAATAGTAGTTATGTAGGTGATAGTATCAAGGCTAATGGTGAGCAAAATTTTGTACATACAGAGGGCAGTATAAGTCAAGAAACACTATTTGTGAAATACATTTTTAGTGCAAGGTAATGTTAACTTCTAGTGAGTTTGGAATAGCTGACTTTTTTATCTGTTCTTTAAAGAAGTTCTTTGGTTTCTTCAATACTTCACTAATGTTTTTATTAAAGTCATAACATTAATTGGTTGATGTTTTTGCAGTCAATATAATTATTTGAGCTCATAAATGACTTACTGAGTGCTTATGAACATTTTATAATTTATATGCAGGCATCAGATAATGAAAATTTATTCATAATTTTTGTGAAGGCATCAGATAATACAAATTCATTCATGAGTGCTTATGAATATTTCATAATATACATGAAGGCATCAGATAATGAAATTTCATTCACAAGTACTTATGAATATTTCATAATTAATATGAAGGCATCAGATAATGAAAATTCATTCAGAAGTACTTATGAATATTTCGTAATTAATATGAAGGCATCAAATAATGAAAATTCATTCACAAGTACTTCTGAATATTTCGTAATTAATATGAAGGCATCAGATGATGAAAATTCATTCACGAGTTCTTGTGAATATTTCATAATTTATATGAAGGCATCAGATAATGAAAATTCACTTCTAAAGTGAGCTTCTTTGGAATTCTGTGCACTCCAGGATCTTCTTTATTTGTGGTCCAACAAAGATACCAGCTTTGATCTTTGCCTCAGACAGCTTAGGGAAGAAGTCTCGAAGGTACTTGAAGGCTCCAGACTCCTTATCAAGAGCTGTGACAAGTTGTTTCATAAGACCCAATTTTATATGCAATGGTGGGAACAACACTTTCTGGAGGTCCACTAGTCCCAAAGGTAAAGATAACAGGGAAACTTGGTAAGGCCTCCTTGGAGACCCATCAGGAATGCCACCATTTTGAAGTCTCCAGTAACCTCACAGCCATACTCATCATACTTCAAGGCTTCTAGCAAGGTCTTGATGCTGTTGTATTTATCTTTGAGGTGCACCAAATGAGCCAGGGAAAAGATGGATACTTATTCCTATTACAGAGCAGCACAGCTTTGAGGCTTCTGGATGAGCTATCAATGAAGCACAACTCGTTCAGGTTACAAGCAATTCCAATTGCCTCACAGATACCGGATACATTGTGTGGGCAGAAGCAGAGCCCATCTTGATGAGTGAAGAAGCTTGAAAAATGTCGGTGATGCTTCCTCTAATTTGCGACTTGCAAGTTCTACAGCATTCTGGAAAATTCTTGTAAGTTCGAGAAAGTTCTCTGTTAGTTACTCAGCATTGAATCTACCTGGAATGTTCTGGAAAATGGGTACATTTGAAAATTTCATTACCCAGGTCACAGAAGCAAAGATTGAAGAGGAAAATACGTCTTTGATTTACTTTAGGCATAAGCAATTGGGAAATAACACTTTCTGCCCAGGAACAAGAAAAAGTAAAAATTTTGTTACATAGTGTAATATTAAGGTCTACCCACTGGGAATAAATTCAGTATATATCAATGAAGCCACATTCTTAGCATCAGTAATTAAGCACTTGTCAACCTTTTGTGCTTCCACTATCTAATCGTTATGTACAGCTTTCAATTGAGATACAAACAAATTCACCTGGAACTTGGTATGGAATTTCAAAGCATCATGATAGTCAGCAGTAGGATGAGCAGACAGGGACATTTTGAAAGCAGATACAGGCATAATATTGTACTAGGTTTGTTGAACAATATCTAACAAGGTGGTTCTAAATTATTTCTGAATATCTCTGCATGTCTTATGGAGACCTCCATACTTCTTGAATTTAGCCATAAAGCTTGTGATACAATAATACATTTCAGTTACCTTACCACTTAAAATGGCTTTCCACAGCTCATTGTTAAAAGAGTACAGGAAATGCCTTCTTTTTAGCTAGTAAAGATGTTCAAAAATTTTCCGTTTAAGTTAAGAGAAAAACAGACTGGGTAGTTTTTTAACAATAACGTCCCCTACTGGATTGTGAAGAGCCTGTTATCTTTTATCTATACATTTAATATGTTTATTAATATATAATTATGTTATATTATATTATGTTATATTATTAATATTTAATAATATGTTTATTATACTCAGCTTGTGCTGTTTGGTTTGCTGTATCTTTTCTTTTTTTTAAATTATAACTTACATTTGTCCATATAGCAAATGGCTTCTATACAATAATTTCTTTGTTAAATTATAATTATGGTTTAATATGATGTGTTTGCTCACCTTTTGAAAGTGTTCATTTTATCGGGTCTTTATCATTTTATATTAAGATTTCTGGAACTTACATGTTTTTCTGAAATCATTAATGCATACTCATTATATATATAGGGAATTATATTGTTCCTTAATTTTTTTTTTAGCTAGATTTAATCAAAGTTATTGATAATGATATATTTAATAAATGTTTTAATTTACATTTTAAGATAGTTATACCACTTTTTGAAAAAATAAAGTTAATTTAACATAACTACTAAAAATAACAAATAATGTACAAAACTTTGTAGCATAACTTAAGTTATAGATTCAAGGAATTGACCATTATGTTGCTGGTTCTACAATCTACATTTTCTTGTATATTTTATTGAATAAAGAACAATTTTCTGTTAAGTATTTATAATATTTGGAGCTGATTATAGCTATATACTGATGGTCTTGCTGTTATTAATAAAGTATAGGAGAGTGACTTAAAAGCTTGTTTTGCATTTCTTTTATGTATTTTTTTCTTGTTCTATGCAACGTAACGGTATTGTAGTACTTCTTTGTACTTTCGTTGGACTAATGCTTCTTTACAGATGTTTATTTTGACTTATTTAGAAAATGTCTGGGGCTTTCTTAAAGTCTTAGGTACTTAATATCATTCTCACATCAACATGCTGGAATTGACTTTTCTCTGCTTTTCTTATTCAGGGACAGTTTTAAGAAAAAACATTTTTTTAACTCCTGAAGGTGGTTAGGCTTTAAATATTCTTACCTGCACTATAACTGTGTTTGTGGTTATAGCTGCAGATCAGCTACACAGTCATATCAGTATATATGTAGCTGTTAATCCTTCCTCAAACTTTTCCAGTGAGTGATATCTGTACATCTTCTCAGAAACTTAAGTTTTGAATATCCTGGTCTTCTGTTTCAAATTTTTTTTTGAAATAGCACTGTCAATCAAGTTTTGACTCACTTGTTCATACATGCTTGTTCAACCTTTTGTTTTCTGTTACAGGTCCATTTTTCAATTTAGGATTGCCCTTGTCAGATTTTTTGCAGTGTTTGTGTAATAGTCTCTGGAATTGATTTTTTTTTTCAGTTGCAATCATTGATTAGAATTTGCAAAAGTTGAACTAAGTCAAAATCAGAAGAAAATTCTGCCAAGTTCAATTGCCATATTATTATGAAATAAAGTGCAAAAAATATTAAAAATAATCACAAAACACTACTACTGACATCTTAAAGAGCCACTCTATTAGTTATAACAAGTAACTAGTAATATTATCCATTTGTCTAAAAAGTATATCAATTGCTGCTTACTTGACCTACTTGCTGAAGACATTAGTCCTATAACATGAATTTGATTTTAGGCACCACTTTATGGACAGTAGATCTAATGGCTTCAAAAACTAAAATATCATGTGATACACATACTAGACAACATGAATTAGTATATACAAGAATTGGACCAACAGTTAAAGAGCTGCAAAGTGAATATAATAAACTATTGGTTAAGCAAGTCCAGGTCTGGTTCTCATAATGGCAATTTCAAGACAAAATACCTGATATGCTTCAGATTATTTATGGAATACATAGGCATATGTCCTGGTACAGGTGGATATTGCAAATAGATTTATGCTGATGAGACCTAGTGTCAGTAACATCACCAGTAATTTAGTATATCTGCAGAAACAGTCCCACTCCCTCTCTTCAGGGACAAAGTTTACTGTGTGTGCTTCAAAAGTCAGTGTAATGATACTGGTTGAAGCAATCCATCATTTTACCTGATTGATATTCAGTGGTATTTGCCTATCACCAGCAACAACAGTCTCGAATGTCCGTTTAGAAAATTTGCGTAACATAAAGAGTACTTCTTGCGTGCCACAGTTTAATGTAAGTAAATATAGGCCTACATTCTTTTGGTTTTATTTTGTAATTGTATTTGTTTATTTTACAAATTGTAGGGATAGTAGACTTGTAGGACTGCCCTCTTAATCTATATCTAGACCTAATGTTACAGTTCTGTAAAGTTTTCACTAATTCTGTAATAGTCTGTGTTCACATAAATGTGCTAAGTTTAAGTGGAGCACATGTAAATTTAACTGTTCAGAAAAGTATATGCATATATTATGGCAATTACAACATATATACCATATACTTAACAATAAATTAACCGTGGTTTAAACATCCGTAGTGCATAATAAGTAAACTATCGATAGTGAAAATGTAGGCTTGCATATGGCAATCACATGTTTAAATACTCATCTAATGGTGTATCAATGTAATCATTGTTTTTAATATTCATTTAGTTTTAACCTATCACTTTCAATACACAAATGATAAACTATTTCATGGTAATATACTTTTTAAATTAGTAGTAACATTGTAGAGGGTAAGGTTATGCATATTTGTCAATAATCACATACAAATCATTAACCCTTGAATAGTGGGAATGTTGCCATTGATGATGGCCATCGTTTAAGGGTTAAACCCACTATACATATTCACATTGAAGTGTTACTCACATGCTGAGAAAGAGAAAAGCCTAATGGTTAAATACCTGGATAAAGTGAAAATGTAAATAAAACTGAATTTTGAAACTGATTTTCCATTGGAGGTGTAAGATACTGTTGAGTAAAATCCCACTGAAATCCGAGCAGACATGACACAGGTTACGAAAAGTCATGTCTTACAATAGAGAATATCTACATCTTAAAACTGCAGTGCTTTAAAGTATACTACACCTGAAGAGGGAAGTAAATAGTGTTCTGAAACAAATTGGGTCTGCTATTTTATGTTTCTATACCTTTGAACTGGAACATGACAAAACTATGCAAATTACTAAACATTTTCAACAGTGTAGTGATCTTATGAACAATGAAGCTGCAACATTGGAATACATTATTTTCGTAAGGTAAGGTATTAAAAATCTGAGTGATGTAGATCCAGATGATGAAACAATATATTCATCATAGGCTTGACAACCTGTTGCCTTTGAGTAATGATGTATAATTAGCTTCGCTTTTTTATGTTAATACAAAGGGCTGTTTTACCAGTTCACTAGAAAAGGAAACAGACATGATAACTATGTTTCTTAAGGAAACAAAAAGTAAATAACCACTCCTCTATTTGAAAAACATCAGCCTACAGCTGGGGATTGAATATTTGCATCAACAATAGCTTTGTGTAGCAGTTCTAATAATTTTTCAGTATGATGCTCTAAGAAGAAATAGAGAAATATTTGCAGAGTTAACAGTTCTAAAATCACTAACCAAGGTAATGAAAGAGACGTACAACTCGCATTTGAAGTACTTGTACTCCAGAAGAATAAGGAGAGTGCTTGCTCTACTGGAAGAAATGTAGCAATTCAGTGTTTTCAGATGTTCCTAGGCAAATTTTGTGTTGGAATACATCTTCAGTACCCTTTGAGACCATGTTTTCCAGCACTGGTTTTATGGTTAATGATAGGAGATCATCCATGTCTCTAGGAAACGTAAACAAATTTCTCTTTATTAAAGATAATTACAAAGTATTTTTTTTAAATATGTAGTAAAACTTAGTCTGAGAGAGCTATCATAATTTTTGTGTATATGTAATTTAGAACTGTAATCCATTTGATATTGAGTTATTTTAAATTTCTTTTTATTGCATTCACAGTGAAATAGAAAATATGTTGATGCTGTTTGCAACTTGATTATGTTTATCAGTTTCACATGCAATAACTTAATTCAGTGTAACCCTGTAGTACCTGAAACATTAATGCCAGCTTTAATTTACCAAATTATACCTACTGTAGGGATGTTTGTATCCTTCTTTTATACAAGCATGAGCACCTTTACTGTGCAATAACCAACCAGTCCCCACTTTGATATGAAGTTTTTATATGTCTGTTTTAATAATGTTATATATATATATATTTCTTCATTAAAACTTCCATTGTCTCTTCTACTGACTGATTTCTATTTCTGAGAGTAGAGACTATCTTGTGATATGTCTTGCTCAACAAAAACAGGTAAAAAATAAGCTGAAAATGCAGTTGTTAAGAAATAGACTACTTTTCTTTATCTTGTACTACTCAGAAACTTTCTTTTTTTAGCATACACATTTACAATAATCTTGGACATCCTTCTTTAAGTATGAATTTCAATGTCTTTGTCTCAAGTCATAGTTGGCTACTGTCAGTTCAGTTCTCTGCTAAATGCTGCAGAGTTTTTCTTGTAACTTACAGCAGGCATAGATAGCCCTTTTCTACTGTTTTTCTACCCACTATTTATGTCAGTTAAAGTAAAAGACATTTTGATTATTTTTTTATTTATTTATTTTATATTTGGATAGATAGATATCTCCTTCTGTCATGAATTTCTATTATTGGGTTGAGGAATAATTTGTGAGCGTTTTATCAAGTTAAAAAAATATATTCATAAATGAAACGCTTTCACAAAATATTTCATGTCATTTGGTAGATAATTTTTTGCTCTAATAGATGGTGTGTTTGATTTTCATATGTCTTTAATTTTTGCTTTCATTTTCAGCTCATTAAATGGAATGTCAAGTGGACAAAATTGAGCATTTTCGACACCATCTGCTTTTCGCATTTAATTTCTTGCAATTTCATTTAAAACAATGCATACTATATACCTAGGTATTACATGAAATAAAGTATCATAATAAATGTTTTGGGTGTAATGTGTTCATGCATTGAAGTATTGTATAGTCTTGCATGTAATGCTTGAATGAAATTATTTAAAAATGCTCACGAATTATTCCTCAACCTAATAGAATCTTCTCATTTATAATTTCTTGCTTTTCATGAGAGTTTACTCTGGTTAATTTTGTACTGGATAATACTTTGACTGCAGTTTTGCTTCTTTAATTTGTGGAATTATTGGTACATTTTGAAATTGTCTAATAAGATACATTTCTTGCTGTTGCTTTTCTTTTTTGATGTCTTGTAAGTCTCCACTGCTTGTGGCACTTGTGACTTTTAAGGATATTTCATCCTGCTCATGTACCTAGTATGTCTGATTTGGTTGCTTCATGTTTGATGTATGGTTAGGTTCAACATTTCCCTCAAAGGCTTTTGGCTATTAGTGAGACTTAAAAGGTATTAAAAGATTTTCCATTACTTAAACTTGACTGTGTTTTTCTTCCTGCAACCCTGGTGTCAGCCATCTTTAAGTTTCAAGTCTTCCAATGCTAACATTCAGGGTTCAGTTCCCCATTGTGGACACAGAACAGAAAGTCCATTATTTAGTTTTGCATTAAAACAATTCTTCCTGCATGAAAAGGATAACTCTTCAAAGTTAGAATTGTAGCTACCCATCATTAAAATGACATTATTGTATCTGAAGACCTAAATTAGTGTAATACTGAGAAGAATGGTATGTGGTGGTAGAAGTTTGGATTTGATCCTGGGTATTCTTATTTTAAATGCTGGAGAAAAGTGCTGCCTACTCCTCTTCCTTGGAATATGGATCAACTAGCTAGTTGAGTTTAAAGAAAGGTAGCCAGACTTTGCTAACTATTTGTGTTAAGCTAGTTGGATCTGTTATTCAGTTGAATACAGTAGCTTTCTTTATTTTTTTCCCCTATTTAGTTTTAATCTGTTATTTTATTGTTATTCCATTATAGTGTTTGATTGCCTTCTTTGACACAATAGATGTTGTAGATAGAATGGTATTACAGAATCTTGTATATCTGTTGTGTTCCTGAATTTTGTCAGTATTTTCTAAAGTATTGGAGTCCACATTCACAAGGAACCTGTAAATGGTAAGTGTCATAAGTACTTACGAAAACAACTATTTCCAAGCAACACCACTTGGTTGGATAGATGTTCAACTAATCGTTTACACATAGGTTGGTAATTGGGAGAACTATTCCAACTTGTACAAATGTTCCAGAACGAAAGTTCACAAGGTGAGGTAATTGAAATGGAAGAAAACATAAAGAATGACAGATTATTGAAATATTTCTGACCATCCATCTTAAGTGGTAATGTTTAATTACATTCTAATTTTAAAAATATTGATGCATAATCATTAGTTTCAGCTTTAATAGCCTAAAAATACATGTTCTGTTTGCTTTTGTTATAGGATGATACAGCACCATCTAAAGAATGTTTAATGGGAATGCATATGGCCAGGTGGAGAACTATTAGACAGAGGTGAGAAGTGAAACTTTATTTTTTTATTAACTCTTTACACATGGACTTGATCATTTTGACTGACCAGGTAACCGTGAAAATATCCATACTATAATTTTTGATGTGATATGTTTATGTTCAAAAAATTTGGCAAGCTTTTAGTAATCAGCAATTTTAACTAAGTGTTTCATATTAAAGATTTGTTGTCGAATATATAGAGTAGGTATTCAGTAGTTTTCAAGTTTCATTTGCATAACTTCTAAGACTTGCCAACTCAATGTTAAACTTTGTTTCTTCAGTAAAACTTAATAATTTATCTCTGATTTTCTATACAAACTCAGTTAATCACCATAAGGAAAAGAAGAAATGAATATAAATTACCATTTGTTTCTTTATAACTTTACTGAAAATTGTGATAGAAAACTTCTGCAATTTTTTTATACTAAATAGCTAAAGTTCATGCACAAAGCAAATAATGTCCTGTAACTATTCCAGTTAAAAACTACCTTTGTAACTAAGACATGAGTGCCTTAAAATAATTCCCTTATCTACTCAATCAGAATTTAGCAATAATCACTTTCAGTCTGTATGTAAAATAACTAAACACTTGTAATGAGAATAACATAGCATTATATGTCATTCAGTAAATTAAAACTTTGTCTTTCTGTTAGTATAACTGATGTAATTGCAAATTTCCAAAGTAATTATAAGCAATTTGTGAAAGACAAACTGATAGGTTGGCTTGGCAAGTGGGTCTGCCTTCCTAGTTTATATCTTCATAAACAAAGAAAATTAAAGGTGATAAAAATTAGACAATGCAATGGTAATATGAGTACTTTAATGACTAACTTGCATTAAATTCAGCACAAAGAGAAAAGTAGAAAAAAATAGAGTATGTTCAAGTTGCAACAAACAGATGTCACAATTCATATACAAAGAGAGTTTAAAAAGTTATTTAAATATATTTTTCCAAAAATATGAAGTTAAAACTATTTCTTGAATATGTTTTGATGCCATGTTTATTGACACACAGTGATATTAACATAGTTCAATTAAATGTTTAACTTTAACTCTGTAAAACTTTGCAACATGCATTCTCACCTATCCATAACTAAAGGATTAATGTTTATATTTAACATTATCTCTCAGGAAGGATTATCTCTCAGCCATGAGAATTTTATCTTCTTGCAGCATGTTTGTCTTTTGGAATGTGTTGCCTTCAGTTGTGGTGAATACAGTAAATTTAAGGGTATCTCATGGAATATTTTGAATGATAAGGGCTGGCTTTGAGGGTGTGTTTTTTTAAGTTGTTGGTCCATCCAGGTCATTTTTTCAAGTTGTTTTAAATTTAATTTTATGTTACAATATTTTTCACCTGTCATGTAGTTGTTTTACAATTTTTGTGATAATTTATAAAGTTAACTTTTCCTTTCTGGTTCTTTTTACTAACTTCATGTTTCAATGGAATCGTTTGAGTTCTAATGAATATCATCTGGTAAATCATAACAAAGTTATAATTTTAATCAAGAAATAATATTGCCAAATCAAATGAAATTTTCATTTATAAGTTGTTTTTTTTGTATTTCACTAACAAAACAGACTTTTCATTGTCACTCTGACTAACTTAAACAACTGAATCAATTTTTATCTACACCTTCTACATTCTAAAGAAAAACAAAGCAAACATTTTCCACCTCTATTCATTATTGAAATTCCATAATTTAGGAACACATTATTAATCTATTTGTTAGAAATCCAACATGAATTTTTTTCTTACACTGGTTTTTCTTAGCATTGTAAATATTGTATGAAAAGAAAAAATATTTTATAGGAAGCTGTAGAATGTAATCAGATTTACAGAGTGTTCTACCATAACTTCAAATGATATTTTTTTAATTTGGAGCATTTGTAAATATTTGGAGATATTAAGTTCAGAACAATTTACTATGTTATGTATTATAGTTTATTGTAGACAAATCTCTGATTTCTTATGTTATATACACTATATATTCAGATTTTAAAAAGCTGGAAATTTTAATTTTAATTTAGAAGTTAATGTAAATATGTATTTATCAAATGTATGATATTTACCAACAAGATTCATATACACTGTTTTCTTTTTTAACACAAATATAGTTTAATATTTAAAAAAATACAATTTATAATAACAGGTATTACAAATAATTATTTATATACAAACATTTTACAGACTAGCATACAATGTTCAGTCTTTTATCTGGTCTGGAACTGAATATTTTATTGATGGTCCAAGATGAGTAAATTAATTTTATGTTAATACATAGATTCACTTCACTTGACAGGAATGCTAACTAGCTCTATTCTTGTTTAGCCCAACATGGTTTATAATGAAATGTAACAATAATGTTAATTTTAAGAGAAGTATTTTATAAAGATTTGTACTTGTAATGATGTGTAAATAAATTGAATTTGATAATGATATGTAACAATGATGTTAATTTTTTTCTTTATATTTAAAAATAATTGCTTCTTCCAACAATTTCTAGTAGTTTCTAAAATGTCAAAAAACATTTGCTTAAGTTTCAGAAAAAGTATCTTGGCATACATTTATCTACTAGACATATCTTTATCATCTTTTTTCTGTTTTAGAACAAAATTCAATCCCTTGTGTAGAAGTAAACAATCTTGCTAATTGTAAGACAAATCATTTTAATTTTAAAATGTTTTTATATAAGTCATTTTGAACTCTTTAGAATTATTCAATAAAATGTATTTTAGGAAGGGTACAAGCATGAAGCTAGTCAAATCTCTTAAACATATGTATTTCAGTAAATGATAAGCATTCATCAGTGTTTACATTTAACAGATGGAGAGAAACAGGGATGAAAAATGAAGAACGTTACAGAGAAAGTGGAGATACCCTGAAGGCTATGTTTGAAAGGTAATGAAAAACATTACAATTGTCCCCAGGATACCTTGATTTCATCATATATGGTATTTGAGGACTATGCACTAACAGTTACATTGTACTATAGAGAATGTGAGCTTATCTGTAATGGTTAATTTCACGAGGGCTTGAATTCGTCTTGGGATGTACCTTTTGTATCCAGAAACTTTCTTTGGTGCAGAGCATCTTTTCATTTGCCACATTTTCCTAGATTCTGAAATCATTGGCAGTAATTCTAGTGTCACAATCTTGCAAACAGTGAAGAAGAATAGCTAATTAATTATATACTGTATTTAGTTCATGCTCTTTACTTCTTAAGTTTAGATAAATTGTAGAGTCCACATAGCTGTGGTTACACCTTGAACATGTAAATTTGTAGATGACATAAGAGCAGTACCTTTTAGGGATCCAGTATTTAAATTTAAATATATATACATCATGTCATATTTAAGACAATTATCAACTTAATTTATGGATACTTTTATTATTCAAAATTGCCTTAATGTTTTATAGTTCTGTTGCATGTTTGCCACTAGAAGGTTGAATACACTAAACTATTTCTTTAGTTTCTACATGCTTAATGATCTTAGAAAGGTACATGCTTTTAAATAATTCTTAATAATACTATCAATTGACTACACATAAAAACTATTTTTAGTATTTAAAAAAAAGTTAATATTTCATACTAATGGAATCCAGAAAAGGAACAATGTTATAGGCTTAATGAATTATAGATTAAATTCTTCATAAGTTCAAAATGTAAAAAAAAACTCAAAATAATTTTTTTTCCAGTAAACCTTGGTTTATGGTAACACTTAGTTTTAAAACTTCTTCCTAAATTAACTATATTTGTATCTAAAAAATATAAAGCATTAACAGTTTGTTCTTCTGTTGTAAATTTAATATTATTATGTTGACTTTTCAAATAATTTTGAAATTATGAACATTTTAATTTTTTCCTGCAGTATAAAGGTTTAAACTGTTCAGGACAATTTTCTAACCATCTTTTTTGTAATAACTAAAAAACAAATTATCTAAAGTTTGTGAAATTCTTGGACCCAAAGACACCATTATGTTCATAATGATAACCATAAAATAACACTACGTAATGCACATTTTGTGCCTGGATAGTATGTGTTATTTCTTAATTACTTATGTTATAAAAGTACAGAAAATGGCCATTATTCCCATCATATTTTGCTTTTGTGACCTGGATAATAGAATTTAGAAATTAACCTATTTCCTCCTTGGAGTCCCATCAGGAATACCACCATTTTGAAATCCCCGATAACCTCACAGCAATATTTATCATATTTCATGTTCCTCACATTCCTCTTTGAGGTGCACCAAAAGATATTCAAATTTTAGAAGGTCTAAAATTTGTATAATATAACATTTTACTATTCAAGCAAGCAAAAATTGTCTGTCTTACCTTCTAGAGTTTTTTTACAGTGCTCACAGGTAAAATGAGGTGCCCAGGGTTTGACTTGATCCCCGACAGGCATGCTGAAATATGCCTTGTAGGCTTCACACATTTAAGCAGTTGCTGTCACAGAGTACTTTTTGCTCTTGTCTTGATAAATTGGCCACATACATAGCAGAATGCTTGCAGCTTCTTGATGCCATCTCTGATAAAATCAGATAGGTCTTTGTGTTTACTGAGGCACCTAGAACTAAACTGAAGTGGTGAGTGGTGAGCCCCTGTATATATATATTACTATGGAAAGTTCTAGAAAATTCTAAAAGGTTCTTGAAAATTCTGGTAAGTTCTACAACATTCTAGAAAGGTCTTGAGAATTCTTGTGCACTCGAGAAAATTCTCTATCAGCTACTCAGCACTGAATCTACATGGAATGTTGTGGAAAATAGGTAAATTTGAAAATTTCATTACCCAGGTCACAAAAGCAAAGTTTGAAGAGAAAAATAGGTCTTTTCCATTTACTTTAGGCTTAAGCAATTGGGAAATAACACTTTCTGCCCAGGAACAAGAAAAAGTAAAAAGTTTGTTACATAGTGTAATTGGACTCTTAAGTGACAAATACTAATACCTTAGCCTTTTCGCTATGGGCTCGATATAATATACACAAGTTCATCTACACATTTGCACATGTTAAGTATTTGCACTATAACTTTTGATACAGCATATATATCATCACATTTAGTAGACTTTTAGTAAAGATTGCAAGTACTTTGTGTACATTTTTCAATGAAATATTTTTACTAAAGATTTGTTTGTGAAAATACTCTTTTTTTGTTACTAGTTTAAGTGCAAAATGATTTCATATCATGATTAAAAACTATTCTTCATCTCAAATATTATTTGTGTAATCACCAAAACTTACTAAATACATTTCAAATGTTTGTTTTCAGTAAAACTATATATTTTGTTATTTTCTGTATTCTAACTATGTGGGATTTATCACCTGACCAACTATCTTTTCATGACTATATTATAACATGAAAATACAAATGTTTAGCCTATGTAGTTTAAGTCTCATAATACTATTTATTTACATATGATTTATTATTTTTTATCACATTGATCTTTCAGGCATGCCTACCTAATATTACATAACTTGCATTGACCCAGTGCACATGCACTTAGGTCACTTATCAAATAATATAAAACTAATTTTAGTCTTCCTTGTCATGCCTGTGTTTTAGTGGTCTAGTTTTTTGTAATATGTAGTTACATTTCAATTATTATAAATTATATATATGTATATAGATTATTACTATTTAGAAATAAACTGTTAAACTTATTTTTCTTAAAATGTAGAACAATAAATGAAGGAATAATATAGAAAATTATATCTTCTCACTACAACCTTTGTATATACAGTTGAATAACAAAAAAATAATAATAAATAACTACACTGATACAATAGAATTCTATTATACTTTATTAAGCTTAGTAACTAAGATGTATTTAGATTTCAAAACATATGAAACTTCAAGCAGACTAAAGACACAATCTACCTCCTGGAAAATCTGGATTGAATGAACATGGTAACCTTTCGAGAAAAACCAATCTGTAGTCATTCTAAGCTGTTAAAGGTGAATTTTACAGAAAAAAAAGAAAACATTGCAGTCAAAAGAACTACTCATACTGATTAATTTTGCAGGTTCACATTTTTTATAAAAACTGTGTGCTAATAAATGAAACATAGAACTTGGTGCAGAAAGAGCCCTTTCCAAGTGGCAATCTGAATGTTTTAGTTTTTACGTTTGCCGCTAGGAAATGTACTGTAACGTAATGGTTGCCAAACAAACCACCAGCACGTTGAATGTAAATAAACATGGCCAGTGCATACGGAGAAACAGAGGCAGAGTCTGTTTTGACTTTGTGTTCTGAACAGTGTCGAGTAGCGCCATATCAATTCGAACCTACTCTGAACGAACCTAGAACAGTTACTTTTGACACAGATCTGACAAGTTCTAGTGATTAGGACAGTTCCACAAGCGAGAGTAGCGGAACTGTGAGTGATACTGATAGCGCCCAGGCCGATTGCGAGTTGTTCATACCTCCAGTGGAAGAATAGTAAGCTTAAGTCATGACAACAAGTATGGTCTGTATTATTTCACGTGCAATTTTAAGCACCTCGAAACCTGTCTGGTGTTTATAAATTATTAGCATCACAGATTGGGTTTTATTTGTTTATACTTTGCCGACTATGGTAACTAATACTCGGCCCTTCCACAATCATTATACTAGGTATTTATGACTCGTAACAAAATGAATTTCAATTATACGTTATAATTCTGTCTATAAAATCAAACTAGATGTAGCAGTCTGAATAGTTAACTTATCTTGAAATGGTAAATTTGAAAAATGGAATTCTTCAAAAATGATACAAAATCATCTGCAGAATGATCTACCAGCTTTTAAACTTGGAATATACTGTATTTGGGATAGATTTGTCCACTGTCTAGACTAGGAAATCAAGGTTTCACTGACTTTCAGGTGCCACAAATGTAAAACATGTTCATGAATGTGAAATGTGTATGTCTAGTTACATTCTTCAAAAATTTGTACTTTTTAAATTATTATATTATACTAGTTGTGTATTGCTTTATACTGCACACATACCTTTAAGTTTGTTCTTTTCGTGATGGCAAGGGATGGCTTCACAGGGGTGGAACCCGTATGCTGCAGGCTGAGATCAGTCCTCAGCTCTACACAAGGAAAGATGGTGGGGACGATCCTGTCTACTGCCGATGGTTTTTTCAGTCTTTACCTGCCTGGCTTGAAACCCACGGAATCCAAAACAAAGGGATCCGACACAAAACGTGAGTGTTCAAAGTGATCTTGACAAAGCTTTGCATGGTGTGAAAGAGACCAGTTCTTCCTATTGACCATCAGCACCCACTGTCGCCACCTTGCCGGTTCCTTCTCCTTGCACGGAAACGAAAAGAAGCTTTTGCTTGATGCCAAACTGTTTTTACAACCATAAGCAATGCAGTAAATCATGTTATCATAAAACAAACAAAGTAGCAATATCAAGACAAAAAATAGTCACAAAGTATGTAATCCGAAAAAAGCATCGATAGACTTGTATAAAACGTCAGCACTGAAAGGAATACAATGGTCGGTATGCAACAGAGCGTGTTTGGCAACTATTATGTAATAGTTGTAAAACGTCACGGAAACAGCCGAAGGACCAAGAAGAACTTAAGTTCGAGGACCCGCATATTTTGTTTCATTTTTTACTCAAAAACTAAAGTGTTTAAAAATATGGCAACCACACAGGAATTATACCTAACCAAAGTACAGTTTCTAAGGCAATTATTAAATTTGTTGAAAATTCACCTTTAATTGGTTATTCACATATATACTATAGTAAGAGTATATAATGGACTGTTTCAAAAAATGTAAAGAGTTGAATGGGGCCATTATGTTTGATTCAGTGCATATGTCATACCTCAGCAAAACAGGAAGATGTGAGGTTCTTATTTTATATTCTAGCTTGTCAATATTAGTAGTTTGAGTTCCTAATTTGCTCAAAATTATAGCCCCCCTCAAGCCCTCCCTTGGCACCGCCACTGTTCAATAAAATTTTGAATGCAAGTCAACAAACGACATGACCTTTGATCCGTGAACCATAGCGAAAGGGAGGGTTAATGAAAACAATTTTTGTTATGCCCCTAACATCATCATAATTTTGAAGAATTAAATTACTACTTTATTTCCTTTAATGGTAAATTTATATATAAAGACTCAATGTCTAAAATAGCATCATAGACAGGTTCATCAAAACATAGTTGAAGCACATCTTTGGAAAACTCATAACTGTTTGTTACCATAAGTTCATTATATAAATGAGGTTCAAAGAAATCCACATTTGTAGTTTAACTAACAAATCGATTTACAATCTTCTCTCTCAATTTTTTGCTGGCAGTTGTCAGGCCACTTAGTTGTTTTCACACAAGGGATAGATATGGTCCATTTGCCACTAGTTGAAGAGTTCTTCACGAAATAATCAAATCTTTATTAATATGTTTTAGATTAGTTGGACTTTGTAAAAACATTTTCCATTTGTTAAAACAGTAGTGAATTGTTTCTTATGCAAGCTATAACACAACATTAAAGGGCATTTTGATCCCTCTAGGCCATATTATTTACTAAATTAAACTAAACATTTGAGGCATTTCAACACCTACATGGCTGTGTCATGGTAAATTTTCAACCAATTAACAATGTATTGGTCTCCTGGTGGGACAGCTGCAAATCTGTAGACTCTTACACACTAAAATCTAGTGTTCAGTTTTTGGTAGTGGACACAACAGGGCATACAATGTTTTCTCTCTAACACAATCAAACCAAGCACTACACTTATGCCATGGATAGCCTTATAGTTAACTTTTTCAACTAGGCTTGTTCAATTTGACTAACCACATGATTAATTTGTATGAATTTAAAGTGTGTATAGATTTGATACTTATAACTTTCGATATAATGTGTATATCTTCATAAAATATGGCAGTCTCGTAATCATCATTACAAATTTTGCACATACAAAAAATGTATGTAGTTTTCAAATCAAGAATAAAAATTCTTTTTCTCATCTCAAATTTCCTTTGTGTAAAACCTCCTAAATACATATACAACTTTTTTCAATAAAACTACATTTTATCTGTTATTTGCTCTTCCCTAACTCAAACAAGATCAGTCAGTTTGACTGACCTGATAACCACTAGGGGAAAAAAAAATGAAGGCTATAAAAGTATGATTTGTGTGAGCAGTGAAGATTCTGTAGTGAATAATTTATATTTAATTTCTCACCCTTTCAAGGGGTGATGGAGAAAATAGAGAAGATAAGGTTCTTAGAGAAAATGTCATGTCATGCTATGGGAAATTGAGCATTTTTTAGAATATTTCCTTGTAGAAATAAGAACTTAAAACTTGTATACTATTAAAATATGGATTATTAACTAAGATTTTATTCTATACTTTTTAGTATATCATAAACAAAAAGTAGTTTGCAAAATATTGAATGTAAGATGCTAACACTTTCTTCCATGTGTAGTAAAATAGGATACCCAGGGCAAAAGAATTAATAAAAGATGTTCCACCCTTTTCAAAGAAAGAAGGCCCATGTAGTTAAATAGCAGTGGTGTAATAATCAAAGCATACCAATCTTGAGGCACCTATCTATAACCTAAATTAACAAATGTAATAAATATACCTATACAATGATGTAAAACAACACCTAAAATATATCTGATGCAAGAAAGACTTCCACTATTTCTGCCAAAGTTTCATTGCTGGCAAGCCATGAACCCACATAGAAAGTGATTGCTAAAACATTGCATAAAGTCATGTGAAAAAGTTAGGACACCCTATGAAAGCCTGTGTATTTTTGTAACATTTTTGGATATATAGATATTTAATCTCAATTTTAACAATACTGAGATATTATAGGAATATAACTAAACAATTAAAACTGAAGAAAAGACTTTTCAAGATCTTCTGTAAATGTAATTCTACAAAAATGCATATTCTAACTGAGGAAAAAGTTAGGACACCCTACCCCCTAAAAGCTAGTGTTACCCCTTTGGCTGAAATAACTGCAGTGAGATGCTTCTTGTAGCCATCTACCAGTCTCTGACATCGGTCTAAAGAAAGTTTGCCTCACTCCTCAATGCAGAATTCTTTCAGCTGTGAGATGTTTGAGGGGTTTCTTGAAGGTACAGCCTATTTCAAGTCACCCCACAGCATCTCTATGGGATTAAGATCTGGGCTTTGACTCGACCATTCCAGGACTCTCCATTTCTTAGTTTTCAGCCAGTCCTTGGTGGATTTACTGGTATGTTTTGGGTCATTGTCGTGTTGCAGGGTCCAGTTCCACTTCAGCTTTAATTTTCTTACAGGTGGACTCGCATGTTCATTAAGCACCCTCTGATACACAGTAGAATTCATGGTGGATTCTATGATTGTGAGCTGCCCAGGTCCTGCTGCAGCAAAGCAGCCCCAAACCATGACACTTCCACCTCCATGCTTCACAGTTGGTATGAGGTTCTTTTCCTGGAATACTGTATTTGGTTTACGCCAAACATGTCCTCTGTTCTGGTGTCTGAATAATTCAATTTTGGACTCATCTGCCCAAAGAACATTATTCCAGAAGTCCTGGTCTTTGTCTACATTCTTTCTAGCAAACTTCTGTCTGGTCTTGATGTTTCTCTTAGAGAGCAAAGGTTTCCTCCTTGCACACCTCCCATGCAAGTTAAACTTGTGCAGTCTCTTTCTGATTGTAGAGGCATGCACTTTCACATCAACAGTAGCCAGAGCCTGCTGTAGATCCCTTGATGACATATTAGGGTGTTTGGAGACCTCTTTTAGCATCTTGTGGTCTGCTCTCAGGGTGAACTTGCTTGGACGACCAGACCTGGGCATGTTGGCAGTTGTTTTGAAAGCCCTCCACTTGTTGACTATTTTCCGAACAGTGCCAAACTCATAAGCTGCTACAATTTTCTTTCTGAAGGCCTCAGACAGCTCTTTTGCTCTCACCATGGTGCTCACTCTCACTTCAACAGTCAGGAGCACACCAAACTAAATGTCTGAGGTTTAAATAGAGCAAGCCTCATTCAAAATGCTGAGTAACGATCTTCTAATCATGTGTACCTGGTGTGATACACCTGTGTGTAAGTTGAGCCATTTTAAGTGGGAATAAATGTGGAGGTGTCCCAACTTTTTTCTCAGATAGAATATGCATTTTTGTAGAATTACATTTACAGAAGATCTTGAAACGTATTTTCTTCAGTTTTAATTGTTTAGTTATATTCCTATAATCTCTCAGTATTGTTAAAATTGAGATTAAATATCTATATATCCAAAAATGTTACAAAAATACACAGGCTTTTATAGGGTGTCCTAACTTTTTCACATGACTGTAGGTTGATCCAGAAAAAACATGCACTTGTTAAAAAAGGTACTAGCTATAAGAGCAAAAGTTACTTTTGATACACATTGGTGAGAAAAACGTGGTCTGGAGAAACATTGTAAAAAAATGTCTTATATTTGAGAAATAGGAGTTTTTTTCCCAATGTAGAATAAAGGCAAGATGTGAGTTATTGTAATAAAAAATTTGCTGCAAATGTTGTATTAAAAGATGTAAAAAATAATTTTTCTCTATCATAATAGTTGGTTAAGGTTTCTCAGATGATGAGAAATATCAGCTTAAAGTACAAAATAAAGGAGAATTCTAAGTATTATTGAATACTGGAAGAATATGTTGGAATCAGTTTTACATGATGAAAGTCCTGCACTTATGTCATCAGGATATGCAGAAGGTATGGCTACTTCAAGTCAGACAAATGTCTAAGTTCACTGTAGCATTTCTGTAAACCATAATTGAAGGATGAAATTATGTTTGTGTTTTTTTATTATTTTGTGACACTACCTCTGAAATCACCTGGTCATACATCACGAACTTCAATACATTCGATTTGCTTGCTTAAACTTTTCATGGTGTGTGGCCTTAGTTGGATTTCACAGTTCCTTGCAGAAGGTTTTTACAATAAAAAAAATTCTAGTATCAAGCAATAGTAATCAGTCATGACCATCAGCTTGTGCATAGTCAGTGATGGAAGATGTATTTCCAAGGGTCTGGAGCATCATTTTTATAAAGTGCAAATAACTTTCCATATGACAGTACACTATGTGTATTTATATATATAACAATAATACAACTTCCCTTAACTTTAGTGTATTTGCATGTGATGTAATTTTGGTTCTGAGAGTTTTTAACTTGCTTTGATACATGATGTGATGACTAGTTTTGTAAAAGTATAAAACACACATTAATATATGATGCAGTAGCTAATTCTTATAGTTTAGAACATTTTTTTGATATGGAACATGATCTTATATACAATCACATTCTGTATTACTATAAAGAAGTGCAATGGTTGATTTTCAGACTGTGTAGATTAGATTGAAATGTGATAGATAATTTCTCTCTGGTAATGTAGAACATGACCTGATGTACAATAGCTGATTTAGACCTTAAAATATCCATTTGAAGTGTGATATACATACCAGAGCTATTATCCTCTTAAATTTCTAAGTTAATATTTATTGTTCTTTTGCAGATCACTGGGGAAGGAGGATGGAGTTCTCCACGAACAGTGGGATACTGTCATAACCACTTAAACATGTTTTTATATAATAAGTGTTTTATTATAATTTCTGATCTTACAAAAGGTATTTGAACTATAGTATTAAGAAAAGCATTAAACAGTTTGAAAGGCCTGAGAGTTCAAAGCTTTCAGTCTAATACATGCCCACAAAACACATTTGCATATGGTACTGTTTTCTTCATTTATATGTATTACTCATTCACAAACATCTCCAGACATATGCACAGTTTATATGTATGTACATCAGCAGAAAACTTGTAGTAACTAATTTATATCCAGTGACATGTTACTCATGCTTCATTGAGTGTATGTTGAGTAAGTTCATTGGGCTCCCCAGTGGCACAGCAGTATGTCTGCAAACTTAAAATGCAAGAAATTGGATTTTGATACATGTAGTGGGAAGACCAGAGAAAGCCCATTTTCTAACTTTGTGGTAAACTTTAAAAAAAAACAAAAAAAAACAGTCCATTGGACGGACCCTTTGTTGGAGAAGTAATGTTGACTGTAATTCCAAGTTTACAAAGTGTGTCTTCACAAAATGCCACCCTTCATCCCCACTGGCTCAATTATATGTTTAAAGAATTATAGCCCTAAAAACCAGGTTTAGATAACCCATGGTGGGCACAGTTACACATAGCACATTGTGTAACAAATGAACAAACAAAATGTACAAACTGTTGGTAATCAGTACAAGTCTGCGGTACACAGAAGATTGTATGTATTACTGAAGTGTTTTTACTTAAGGATGCATATGAAATAACAAAATCAGTCTGACTCAGACAAGTCAAGGTGCAAGATGATGTTCATGTTGAGAAGAATAATACTTTTGTCCATTGTACAATTTGCACTGTGCATATGAATACTTATACAATTTCTTAAATGCACATCTAAACTTTCTTTTTAGTATTTCCGAGCTGTTAAGAAATCAACAAAATAGGATTACATAAAAAATTTATAACTTTGATTTCAGACTTCTAATATCATGTTGAATGTCACTTTGTACATGCTGGGAAATACATACTTTGATCCCCAACCTTGGAAGTATGGTTAACGATGTTTTTATGCTGTAAAACATCATCAGTATTAACTGGAAAAATGAATATCACAAAGAAAGGCCTAAGTTTCTTCAGGAGTTGATTAAAACTTGCAGTTGGGTACTTTATATTATTTCATTGAAAATGCCAGGTGGTACATTGTGTAGCTTTGCTCTTAACAACAAAAAAACAAACTTTTTCTTTGTTTTCTGGTTCATCTCTTACACATATATCAAAAGAATTTTTAACTGTCATTGAAAACAAAAATCATCCATATTAATTGTGCCTTTTCTCTTGTATTTTTTCATTAAAAATTTTTTTATGCTGAATTTCTTTTGTTTATTAATACAAAGTTCTAAAATAAATGTTTCATTGTGAGTTCTGCGTAATCAGGATATGTAGTTAAGAAAAAAACACAGTATTTTGTAACTTGTATGTTTATAAGTAATGTCAGATAGATCTGAAATTTCTCATAAATTAATTTTATTACAGCAGTTATTATTATAAAGTTAAGATTATCCAAGCCACATTCTGTTGTACCAGTTTATACTGTAGAAGACATTTTTAGTGCTTTCTGTTGCTGATTATAAAAATATTATAAAACTATAGAAATTCTGAGATTGAATATTTATAATCTTTGAAGAATGTAATTTTATTAACTGTATTTAAAGAGATTTAAAATCTGTGAGCAATTAAAGTAGTAGTAAAGAAATATTTTCCAGTTAAAACATTACCAAAAATGTCTTATTTGTAACTATGTACAGGGTAACTTGGAAGTCCACTGACATGCAAGTTTTTCAGGAATGAAGAAGTGTAAGATAATAATTGTTAGTGATATGAAATAAAGTGTTGAAAGCATTTTCCTGCAACTGTGTCATTCAGGGCCTGAGTCATATCCTTCATAAGTTTTATTAATGTCTGTGCACACTTGAAATGTAGATAATGGCTCTGAACTAAACATTACTAAAATTATACCCCTTCTCTGTATTTGGAGTTGTGTCACATGAGATCAGAGTCCAGTCATAGAACAGTTAGTTGTGAAAACTTAAGTTTTAAATGCAGAGTTAAAATTTAGAATAAGTTGGTCATTGCACCTTTTAAGGTTCCAGAAGATTAAAAAGTATCAAAGTAAAAGTTTCTACACACAATAATTGTGCTGTAGTCCAAATGATCACCAGAATGTTTGGGCTTCTGCCAGATTTATTCCAAACAGTTTTTGGATAAATGTCATCCTTTACCTCAGACTGTACAAAGTGTGTGTCAGTAGTTATATATTACAAGCTCATTTATAAATATGTACCATGCAAACAGATCAAGAACAACAAATAATAACAGTAAAATCACCACACCAGCAAGTTTAGTACAATTAGTTTATTGCTCCATTTTATAATACTGTTTGAATGTTTACCTCATTTAAAGTGTATGCTCACAACTGTTGTAGTCTTTGGTTAAAAGTATTTCATTTGTGTACATCTTGTTTTATAATACTGTTTGAATGTTTACCTCATTTAAAGTGTATGCTCACAACTGTTGTAGTCTTTGGTTAAAAGTATTTCATTTGTGTACATCTTGTTTTATAATACTGTTTGAATGTTTACCTCATTAAAATGTATGCTTATAACTGTTGTAATTTTTAAAAGTACAGTGGAACCCTTCTAAGCAGCCACCCCTCAGATTCGGTCCCCCCTTGAAAGCAGTTATTCAATCACAGTCCCTTTTTTTGTTTACATAATCCCTAATTATGTACAGTGAAACCCCTTTAATCAGGCCAGTTTGTCTCAGTTCCAAAGGTGGCTGCTTTAGAGGGGTTCCACTGTATTTTGTTTGTTTACATCTCTTTTGGGGCTCAGCATCACCAGGTGGTTAAGAGTGCTTAACTTGAAATATGAGGATTGTGGATTCAAATACCCATACCACCAAACGAGCTTACTCTTTCAGCCATGGTGGTATATAATGTGACTGTCAAACCTGTTATTTGTCAATGAAAGAGTATTCAAAGAGTTTGTGGTGGGTGGTGATCACTAGCTGCATTCACTCTAGACTTTCACTGCTACATTAGGGATGACAAGTGCAGATAGCTGTTATGTAGCTTTGCACAGAATTCAACACAAACCAAACTACATCTTTTCAATTGATGTTTAGGGTGTATAATGCCTTTCAGTAAAAGTTTTGAAAGGGCTTGACCTCTAGTGACCACAATAAATCATCACTGAAGAAGCCTACAATACCTCACTTAACATCATGAAACCTGACTTAAATTGTACTTCTTAAAATTCAGTATATTCTGTGTGTAGGTTTTGTAACTTGCTGATTAATATTTCTTGTATCACTTCATAACTATGAAGTTTATGTGGGTCAGGCTACAGATTAGGAGTTACAAGGCTTAAGTATGCAATATATTGGGAAACATGTTTCACACTTACAGTTGTGGGTGCTTTATAAGATTGGCAGTGAATTCTATTGCTCAGTCAAGAGTAGCAAATGTAGGTGGTAAGTGCTGCTGACTGATTATCTTCCCTGTAGTCAACAGTGATAACTCATCAGTAGTTTTTCCAAACCTTTGAAACAGACTTATTTACTTAGCTGGTGTTTCACTATGTAAGATACCATTTGAGCCACAAATACCAAGTTCAAACACAGTTGTAGTTATATGTTGACCAGTAAATAAATAAATTGTAACTTTTAAATATTAATTAATTTTATAAATTGCACTTCAAGAAATTTAAGTTACAATGTTATTGTCTTTACTATAAAATCTTTAAAATGTTAACAAAAGTTAGAAAAGTTTTTATATTAATGAAACTTATCTTTTGAAACTGGATTTAATGTGAAAACATTACTAAATAAAATATACACTAGTTCAAAATAAGTAGATTTTTAAAGCAGATAAATGGCACAACCCATTTAAACTAGACAATTATGATAAAAGTTAATTTTCTGTAGAAAGCTAAATAATGTGATGTATCAATAAATCTGATTTTTATGAATATTTAAAAACGAGTGCATCGTCTATAGAACAGTTAAATTATCTCCTTTTATCAAACTAGTTATTTATACTGTATAGGATTAAAACCTATCAAATTCACTGTTCTCCTGCAGTGAAAGAGAGAATGTTTTGAGAGCAAACCATTTGTGGTAATGAAAGATATTCCACGGTACTGTTACCTTTAACATTTTATAATTTAAGGTACTGTGAAAAAAAGCTGATCTTTTTTTCAGTTTTTAGGTATTTAACAGTAGTTAATCTAGTGGTCAGCAGTCATTTTCAAATTTTGCATCTGGAAAAAAAAAAATCAGGATTCAATAGATTGATTCTTCTCATACTTGTTTAACAGTTGCAACAATACACTGGTTCTCATACTTGTGTAACAGTTCCAGCGATATACTGGTTTTTACATTTGTATAACAGTTGCAGTAGTGATAATATCTTACTGAATGCAGAAGCTTCCTATTTAAGTTAATGTTGTAACAGTAACGTTGTATTGAATAGAGCTGATTATTTTCATTCTTCTGTAATCGATGTAGCAATGATATAACTGTACTGAATGCAGTTGCTTCTTATACTTGTTTGTTACTACAATTAAAATGACTCATCTAGCAAACTATGTAGACAATCTTATAGCCATGAGGCGTAGGTGTATTTTTCACTGTGCGTTAATCAGTCTAGTTAACTAAAATATTCACGAACTTTTATAGTTACTAAAGTAAATACCAGTTGTTTACTCTTTAAATGTAGGATGGATAATGTTTAGTCTTAGTATAAGGTAAGAATTCTTTCTACATAAAATGAAATTCTAAGAGAGTGTTACCCTGTTTTTTCTTATCTAGCTATTATCAGTTGAGTTGTATGTACCACTAGTATTGTAAAACAAGTATGAACAGCAGTGTTACATATAGTATTTTATATTAAAACAAAAGTGTTGAAGCCCCTTATCACCTTGACAGATCCATTGTGTCACATCTGTTCATGCTCTATCTGACGACTATACACCTTGCAGTATAGTTTCGCTTGTAAAAAGCTCCAGAATAAGGTTATATGGCTTAAGCTCACCATTCCTTTCCACCACCCTTCTGTAATCCCTCTAGTATACGAGGACAATAGTTACACAGTGCGTAGTCCTATCACTCGGAAATCCATTGGCAACTTGGAGGATAAAAATGACGATACTCATGTAATTAAATATTTAAACAATCTTTGTTGAAGTCTTAGACCGATTGCTCACTTTTTGCATAGGCGTGCACCAAAATGTTTGTCAAATTTGAGTGTTTTTATACAATCTTTGTACATGTGGCTTATATTTACACTAAATGAGGTTTATAATTGTTGCCTGAAGAGATCTAACAATGTGTCAAAATTGAAATAATCCATAAAAGTGAGTATGTTTTTATATCAAATAAAGTTCCCGCATTTTTAGTGCAAAGAAAAAAAATGACTTTCAACAATAATGAACATTAGGTTCAGGATCGCATCGCTGTTGTTGGGAACAGACGTTTACTTTCCAGAATCAACCAGTTTCTTTAAAATATGTGGTGGTAGTTTTTCTCTCTGAAATAGTGTAAATAGCATACTTTATAGTAACACCATGGAATTTAGATTAACAGTTTCTTGTCATCAACTCCATGCAATTGATACAGCCATATCAAGAACTTTTATCTATGCTAATTGCTTAAACTAATATTACATGACTCTAAACGGTCTTTAATTAGGATAATTTCATAAAACCTAATAAAACTGTACTGAAAAGTTAGCAATGAATAATTAATAATAACTGTCCACCCGTATGGTTGTTCTGAAAACTTGAATTAGAAACTGCTAATCTATATTGCATGGTTTAACCAATAATTATATATATGCACGTCTTTTCATCTTATAGTTTCGCAGCTCTACCTCAACTGTCTTTAATCCGAATGACAAAAACTAAAAACTAGCCACTTTTAGAAGAAACCGTAGTAAAATTGTTATACAGATAGATTACATGAGTTTTTGGGTAGGTGTGCGTTAAAATTTTCTTGAAATTTGAGTGTTTGTGTTGAATAACTTTGCACTTTTGGCTTATATTTACACCGACTGAGGCTCCTAATTATTGGTTGAAAATATCTAGCAGTGTATCAACGTTTAAAAAGATTCATAACATTGAAGCTTGTTTGTGTCAAATAAAGTTTCTGTATTTTTGGTGCGAAATAGAAAAAGGAAGGAGCTCAGTCTAGATTGGAAATGTTATATCTTAATGGATTGATATGAAACGTGGTAGGTGAAGTACATGTCCGATAGAGAATATCCACTAAAAATATGTGATAATTTGGATTACCATAGTGTGAGACACAAAAGGTGAAAAATTGCTAAACTATCACTCCTATTAATAACACACAGTGTCCTGCAGCTGGTTGTTTTGGCCGTAAGACACCCTATCACGTCTCTTGATTACTTGCTTAATTTTCATTTAATTCAAAATAATTCCAATGATTTTAATCATTTTTCCCTTCAAAATATTCACCTTTGAGTTTGTAATGACAGATTTACTGCATTTACTACTTGTATTGTTTTGAAACAATATAAGTTCATCAAGTTTGTTTCATAATCATCAACCTTTTTATTAAAGATATAGATAGCTTTCATTCTGGTGTTGGTGGAGTTTCACAAATTTTTAAGAGCTTATTTAGTGATGCAAAAATTGTTTTAAAAAGCATAAGTAGCGTCTGCTTTTGTAAACCGTCTGATGTCACATACTTTTTTTTGATGACGTATTATTCCCATGCAATCAGGAAGAACGTTTCATCTCTGTGTAGAAGCAAAGAAAAGTACAAATATGCTCGCCCTTTCAGCTGTGGGGGCAATTATATTCTGATGGTCAGTTCCACTACTCGTTCGTAAAAGAGCTGGTGGTGGGTTGTTATGGCTAGTTACCTAAATTATATTTACCTGTCTTTTTCCCAATATTCCCCGCTGGAACAGCGGTTTTATAACCCTAAAATCAGGGGTTCGATTCCCATCGGTGGACACAGCAGATAGCCCGATGTGGTTTTGCTGTAAGAAAAACACACACACTTTCCTAATATCTTTTATTATGAAAGTAGTTATTTATTATTAAGCACAAAGCTACACAGAGTTGATTGTGCTTTGCCCCTTACGGGTGTCGAAATCCGGTACTAGCAATAGAAATCCGTAGACATACTTCTGTGCCACTGAGGATCGTTATGAAACTAAGTTGATCAATATAACTCACCTTTGGTGTTGAATTAATAATTATGGAAAAATAAGTTCCACTTTTCACTTCGTTTGTGAATTTAGGCTGAAACTGATTTGCCATCAGTTTAATTAACTTAACATTGATTTAATGTAACAAATAACATGTAATTCTTTGACCCCGATTATTATAGTATTCCAAAAGATTGTTTAAAAGGCCATCAACTTCAACAAAACTTTCCTGCTCGAATTTAAAGCCTAACTTACACAACACTTGTACAGAAGCTACTACATGTTTAAAAGCTCCAAACCAATATTTTTGACTCGGTATGGCCAGGTGGTTAAGGTGTTCGACTCGTAATTCTAGTGTCGCAGGTTTGAATCCCCGTCACACCAAACATGCTCGCCCTTTCAGCTATGGGGGCATTATAATATTTCAGTCAATCCCACTATTCATTGGTAAAAGAGTATCCCAAGAGTTGGTGGTGGGTAGCGATGACTAGCTGCCTTCCCTCTAGCCTTACACTGCTAAATTAGGGACAGTTAGCGCAGATAGCCCTCGTGTAGCTTTACGCAAAATTAAAAAATAAACATAGTTTTATTAACTTTCCATTTGTTTGCTTATTTCAAAGTCAAAACGACCAAACTTATGTATAGCTCGTTCAAAATTTGCGCATAGCAGTTATGTGATCTTTATATATTTAATTCATAGTCAATCAATTTATTGCATTTTTTTTTTCAATCACAAAATCCTGTACTAACTTTCCTTGCAAGGATTAATATTTTTATGTGGGAATAACTTGTCAATCTAACAATACACAGCTTGTGGTGCTATGGACAAGCCATTCTTTTCCACCTTTTATTCATTATTAACAACCTAAACATTTTCCAGGATAACGTACGACATGTCATCATATTACATTTGTTACTGTTTGTTTGTTTGTTTGTTTGTAGGTAAGCACAAAGCTTTTAACAATGGACTATCTGTTCTCTGCTTAATACCTTTAATAATGTTCATAATGTTGAAGTCTGCAGACATACTGTCATGTCACTGTAGGGCATTTTATTGTTGTTCAGCTTAATAATTAGTTATTTGAGGAGTATTATTTGGCTCAGAATGGAGCGTCAACTGGCAGATCTTGTATGACATTTCTAGTCTGTTCGGATTTACGCAAACGCAAATTACATCATAACTTAAAAAATCCAACTGATTTTTTTAGGGGGGCATGCAATAATATTCTTCTTTGACCACAAACCTTTTGTAAAAATGACACTCCTTATTTATTTATTCCTTTTATAAATTTTGTTCCCTTGTCTATACGTGAATTTCAACGAAGAAAATATCTGTTTAATTTATAGTTTATTCAAATAATTGATAAGTTAGAAAAAAAGGTAACACTAGAAAGAAATTAATCTAAAATGTGATTTATTAAACACTATTTCAAGCCTCAGACCTTCTTTACTTGATATTTAAAGAGTCATTTACGAAAGACTGATTGTGGTCTGATGAAAGTCTTAGGCTTGAAACATTATTAAATAAAATATCTTCTAAATTGACATTTTTATGTTACCATTTTATTTAAACTAGTTGAAATTTCGTATTCGACTTTTCTTTAGTTTTTGTTTTAAATAAAAAATTGATGTCTTAATTAAAAGGATGTTTATACTTATACATTTGCACTAATCCTATCTTTTGTCTAACTTTATATTCAACAATGGTAACTGTATATGGGTTTTTCTTATTTTCATGGTACCAAGTCATTGTTTCATTGTTTGTCCATTTGCTTGAAGAAGCAAGCTGTGGGTCGTCATAATGATGTAAAAATGGAAAAGTATAATAAAGTAGGCCTAGAAAGTTCTAACAAATTTTGTCATTTTTATAGTAACTTAGAAGATAGTTTGTGAATATGAGGTTGAGTGAAACATCAAAGAGATGATAGTGTAATGTTCTAACAATTTAGAAGCCAGCCAATATAGAATAAAACTGTGAACTGTCTTATTTGTGTACAATAAGTTTTGTTTCTCGCATTACACAAGTGTTAGAGCCTCCTCTTGACTATCCGAGTTCATTTTATTATTTTTAATACATTTCCTAGAATTGAATATTTGTTGATTCTAGTTTAATGGTTTAATTGTGTGTGTGCGTGTTTAATCATAGAGCTAAAAAATGGGCTGCTTGAGCTGTATTTAATGTGGGACATCGGACCCCAGATTTTACCGTTGTAAAGTTTTAAACTGATTCCTGACCCACAGGAGGAACAGTTTAGTGGAAATACTACAGGGTGGCCCGTAAGTCCCTACCCATCCATATATCTTATGTATACAGTGTATACATGTCCCTCATTCTCGCTGCATAATATTATGAGACGCCACGTTCTGTGAGACATTTTTCTCAACATAGCAGGGGTTATTGTTCCAAATTCGCGGTAATAGCTGCTTTCAACTCATCATTAGTATTACTGAATATAACATAATAACATATGTATGGGTAGGGACTTACGGGCCACTCTGTACAGTAAGTCTTTGGGCTGATAACTACAGTAAATTTGATGTTATTTAAACATTATTATTTAATCTGCATGAAGTTTAAACAATAAATACACAAGTCAATTAGAGCTAATAAAGTTATTGGATCATTTTTCATATTGCTGCAATTGAGTTTAGCTCACAATAATATTTATGTTTACTTTGTCACTATATAATAATTTATCCAAAATAAATCATTGAGAGACATCTGCCGAGAATAAACAGAAACAACTATATCTACAGTAACGTATATGTTACATGAACACAGCTCTGGTTCGTAAGTAGTGTTGTAAATCTGTGTAACAGAGCTTAGTGAAAACGTTTCGCTAAAACATGTTTTATAACTTGAGTAACATATTGTAGACATATCCTTTAAGTTTAAGGCAATCAGCTGTAAATTAAAATATAACGGTTTAAAATAGTTCAGATTAGAAACATTTGTGTTGTATAATAACTGCATAAAGTGTTTCATGCACAATGAACTCTGTTTACAAGTGTCTCTTCTCTGGTCGTGCTCTTGCAGTGTTTGTTCTAAGTTGTACTGGTGGTTTTTTTGGCAGTATGCTAACAACGTTTGGCGTAGTATGGCTTGTTTGTTTATCCCCAGAATATTGCAGTGGAGACCAGCTTCCTGCTTGTCATCCAGTAAGTTATATATATCAGTACAACTACAAAGTTAAACTTGAATGTTGTTATTACTAACAGATTATTCTCATTTGTTAAAAAAACAACAACTAACCTTACAGTTACACTAACGTACAGTTAAACACTTAAAATTAAAATTTTATGAGGAAGGTCAAGCAATATATGTAGAGTTTTGTTGTTTTTGTATCAAGTTGTTATTATTAATTGTAATATGTAAACCATTGCAAAATTACCTTTAAAATATTTTAATTGGATTTTGTATTTGTAAGGACTAGAACCGTTTGTAAAATGTTGCTGAATGTGTAAGATTCATAAGCCAAAACGAAATTTCCTTGCTAATTTATTTGTAAAACGTAACAACACATGTCACGGTGCTATAAATGAGTGTCACGGTGTTCATAAATGAGCAACACGTTGTTAAACGTATTGATAATGAAGTTTCTTGTAAATACCTTAAAAGTTGAACAAGTAATTTAAAGAAGGTACTTGATTGATTCTTTATTTTATTCGTAATTTTGCTATTTTTAAGTCAATTTTCTGTGACAATAATCTTTAAATTTTCGAAAGAGTAGTCTTAAATTAAAAAACGTCATCAATTTTGTGAGTTGACAGGTAAAGGAATCATGTAGTGGATGGTGTTTACATTAACCCTTTGAATACTTCAAAGTTCGTATGACCAACGTCGTAACAATTTGTACTTGTTACAATTTACATACTAGTAATTTCTAATATATTAAGTGAAAATCACAAAACCTTTTTAGAACTGCCTGTTAAAGTATTAAATGTACTTCACCATAAAAACTGGTTTTCGTGTGCAAAAGCCTTGTAATGTTTACTAAAGTTTAAAAAACTTGAAACTTATTGTGAGTAAGCATAGTTTGGGATTGAAATATTAACTCTTTTAAAATATATTATATTGAATATTAACATTAAACAGTAACTTTAAGTAATATTAGAGATATTTTTAATGTGTAAGCATGTTTGTTGTAAAGTATGATAAAAGTATTTGTAGTATTTGTTGCTCTTAAAGTAACTAAGCTAGTATTTACACGGATTAGACAATATGTGAGATGTGAGTTAGTAGTTCATTAGCATAATAAAAATAAACATTAACATTGGGATGTAGTAGTTATTTGAATTGACTCTCAGTTAATTTGCAGACTGAAGCAGCTTGATAAAAAATCTTGTGAATTAAAATAAAATCAATAACTAAGAAGAAAAAATCCATTTAATGCAGTTATTTACGTTGTATGTATGTATAATATCACCGATTTTATGAGCTTGCATTATAATTTAGTTATTAAGGTATTTTTTATTTCTTCAGGGATTGTGCCATTAATGCTTTGTTTTTGCTTAAGCCAAGAAATGTGTAAGTATTTGCTTTGTTTGTGCTTTACTGAGGATTAAGGGTTTGTCTGGGTTCTTTGCTGTGTTCAAAACTTTCCATGACTGTTGTCCCTGCCACATTCAGTTATACATATAAAACGTAATTGCATCTGTTGTGTATACGTGTGACCTACTTTGAGTAGGGCATTTGTTGTCATGGTTACAAATAGAACTGAAAGAGCCTTTCTGTAGATTAGCTCTAGTATTTCCTTGTTTATGTAAACTTTTTTATTTTTATGTTAGTGTTAATATCCTGTAAGTCTGGTCTTCTCAGAATTTAAATCCCTCTTGTGTAAAATATATATAATATATATTATTTTAACTCAACTCTTTTTTCCAGTAGATTTCACTTGAAATTAGCATTTTATTATTATATTTAAAACCTTGGTTTGTTATATATCATTGCAGAAACTAACATTTTCTAAGTATTCTCTATTTTTCTTTAAATAAGTAGTAAAAACATATATATAGATAACTTGAACTCATGTAACACCACTGATGACCAGAGCTGGGTGATATATGAGTGTTAAGTTAATTTAGAAGTATTTCATGAATATTTCACATCAACATAACATTTTATATGTATACAGATATCATGTGGTTGTAATCTATAGGAACAAAATTCACTTGCCAGTCTCATAAGTTATAAGAACTCCTTTCCTGTGTATTATTGTATGTAGAACATAATTTTCTATTAAGTATTTAGTTAGAGCAGTGGTTCCCAAACTTTTTTATGCCCTGCACCCCTAACAAAATTTTAATATGTTCTTGCACCCCTTTCAGTAATTATTTATTTGAGAATAAATGTGAAGGTGGGCAAAACAAATGTTATCTCGCACCCCCTAGAACGCTATCTCGCACCCCCAAGTGGTGCGAGTACCCCTGGTTGAGAACCACTGAGTTAGAGCATATTGTGTCTATATAAAAACCTGTATATATACATATACATCTCTGAGAAAATTCTATCTACCACATTGCATTGATAATGAACATTAAATTAATCCTTAAATTCAATAAACAAAATTATTTATATTCTGTACAACTGTACTGTTCAAGTTCTTAGTTGGTTAAAACATGTATACTATTTGCAGTTTTCTACGTACTTTCCTTAAAGGCTATTTAAATTCTTAGATTTATTTACTACTAGTTATTGTACCTGACATTAAAAAAAATTGTATAAGAGTACTTTATTAGTTTATTGTTGTAAAAAACATTGTGAATATTGTTGTAAAAAGCTTTGTCACTAGCAGGATCTTTTGGATCACTTGATAAAAATAACCTGAACTCAGTCCATATAACAATAACAAATTAATTTATTTCTACAATAAAATTTGCTGGTAGGCATAAATTCACAAATAATGTTTCAACAGAATTTGCAAAATTATTGAATGCTTAACTTCTGTCTACAGGTTAAATCCCTTACTTGCAATAATTTCTCACTAATCAAAAAACAACAAAGACACTGATCAACTAATTTACTAACTCATTCACTGATAAACAGGTGCAGCAGTTGTCACTGACTAACTTAATAATTGACAGTGAACTGTTTAACTGACTCAACCTTCAGTCTGGTATGTTTTTATTGTACCAGTTGTTTTTGTTTTAGAGGAAACTTTGAGAGTATGGAGAGGCTTAAACATTCAGGAAACATCTAGACTTTACCAGCCACTACTTATGTAAAAAAAACAAACTCCTTGTACTGAACAAAATCCTTAAAATAAAAAATATATCCCACCACAAAATTAACTAAGGATCAAATTTCTAGAATTTCCATTATAACTGTAAAAACTATTGATTCCATGTTGTATTAATTTTAAACAAAATATTGTCATTACATTAATAAAAATTATGAAATTGATGTAAAGTTGCTAAGCAAGCAAATTTGACAGAAAAAATGTCTGTCATGCCTAGTAGAAAGTATGTAACAAGTTATTTTGTACTCAACTTCAAGGGGGTTTCCTGTATGGACCACATTGAACTATATAATGTATATTTCATATAAACTAAAGGTATGTACATCACACCAATTTAAAAAAAAAATGTGTAGTTTAAAATTATGTTGAGCTGTTCAAAGAGGTATGTAGTAATTGCTTCACAGTGAATGTGTAAGATTCATTTTGAACTAAACATTTCAACAGACATGTATTTTATATATGTATTCATTGAATTTTTGCATATGCATACATTTTCAATAAAGAATTTCTGATATTACAAAGTGCCAACTAGAATAAAAGATTCAGTGTAAGATGTAATATAACTATATATTTGCAAAGATTTGCACATTTTCATAAGCTATTCAAACTTGACACTGTAGTAATTTAAATCATTTTACAAAATTTACTCCATTATTTTAATGACTGTACAGTTCACTGTCCTTGAGGTTGTGTAAATATATGTTCTGTAAATTCATTAGTTAAAGATAATACATATATTATAAGCTTTTCCAACAGTGGTGTGACATTTTTCTATTCTGCTTTACTTATTTTATGAGATATATTTCCCAAAATTTGCATTTTATAAATATTGCAAATTTTAGCATTTTTAATATTTCTTAAGCATAGAAGAATAATAGCAATATCAAAACAATAACTAAGCAATCTAAGGATTTGCTTACATGAATGGAAGGAGTGTACATAGTTTCATCTAAATAAATGGCAGGATAGTCTGTACAGAGTAACTGTTATAAGAATGAAATACATAGTGAGTTATGCAGTATCCAATATTAAGTACCAATGTGTTGTCCAAAAGTTAAAGGTGGATTTCCTAATTGATTAAAACATTTTATTGTATAAATTAGACTTTCTATCGTGTTTCTTTTATGGTATGTTTTTAATGCATATCACATATCGTATCTAGAATTAATACTTGTTCAACCTGTGGAAAATATTGCTTGAACGCAGCACGTTGTTCAAGAATGTTGGTAATAGCTGTGTCCTTTGCTGGTAAACCAGATGATAGTATGAGGTTATGGCATTTTCTAAGTCAAATGAGATGACCAGTCACTTGGATATTGGTAGTCACTATGGGTAAATCCAGTATTTGAAGTTAAGTAATAACTGTTTATATTTAAATACATGGGGCTTCAACTTAGTTGTGAGTTGACTGAAGGGAAGACATCTGAGGGAGGAAAATTTGTTGGTTACTTCACAAAACCAGGGAAAGAAGTCCATCCTGTATCCAGTACATGTATATATACAGTGTTTTGTGTCTTTGATATAAATATTGTTCTCATTTTGCATTACACATTATGCCATGTCTTTTTGTTTTGTAGTTTAGAATCATTTACACTGTTAAATTCAGTGTCACTTCATGATTTATTTTACTGGTCTTCCTATTAGAAAATGGACTTACCTAATACTCTTTGTAGCAGTCATCATAACCTTAAAATACAAGTGTAGATTAAGGTTTAAAAATACTAATTTTCAAATTGATAAAAAACGTTCCAGTTGTGGTGATTTCAGTAACTTGTTCAATTTAGTCAAAGAATTTTTTTGAGGATGGCCTAATGAAAAAATGGCCCTTGTGTGATGTAACCAAAGTTGTGAAAAGCTTTGTTGTGAAAATGATATGAGAGTGGCACTTGCCAAGGAAAAGCAGCGGATTTCTGAACTTGTCTCTGAAAGGCAACAGCAAAAGTCGCATTGATTTGCAGTGAATATTCATTGAGTTATATTTTTGTTTTTGTGTGAAATTCATGTTTTGTTGGTTTTGTTCTTTAAACACAGTGATATTGTGTGCAACTGATGCATGGTTCATTTTGTGCACTAATAAAATATCTACTTAGGTTTTGAATTTGAAAAAATCATATTTTATATTTCCAATTACTGTTCAGTGAATGCAAGTACGAAACTTCCAGGGTTCAGTACCTCCAATAAGGTTAAGAACCACTGGTTTATAGGGTCATGCACTGATGTTTGTATCCTAAAACAGTGTTGTTGTGACAGAAACTATTTAATTCCAAGGTCATTAGTTAACTGAAATTTATGTTAAACCATAACAAATATGAAACTTTATCGTAGATAGAACAAGTATTGTTTATGAATGGTGCTAAACTTTTTCCATAAATAATCATTAAAGATTGTAAAACTTAATTTTTAATTAGATTGGAAATTTATAGAAGTTATATATGCATCAATAATAGTACTAAAAATGTATTGTATAGTGGAAATGGTCTAAGACAGTGTAACAATTATCCTGTAGAAACAACGGCTGAAAATTGTTACCTTCTGTAATTGGAAAAAATAATACGTTTTTATTCAGATATATTAAGGAATAGTACTTTAAAATGTTTCTGTGAAGGTTTTATGAATCTTGTTAATGCCTTCATAAACAAAATTTAAGTTCTTCCAAACTGGATTGAATTCTAGCTTCAGGCTTAGGCAACATTCTTCAGTGGTCAGTTCATAGAATTTTTAATTGTTTGTCAATGTTTAAATTTTTTCCCACTTCAAAAGTTGGCCATACACGAGTAAAGGGGGTATATAAAAGTTTATGTGTAAGTTAGTATGAGCAGGGAGATAAACTAATTTTATTCATGAGTAAGATTTATGATATTTATCAGAAGTGTAGGCAATTTAGAGTTGTGGAATACTGTGCAAAAGTTTTGGCTTGAAAGTGTTATTGATAAAAAAAAAAAAGGCATGCATGTGGGTCTGTGTGTATGACCATCATACCTCCAAGAGGAAAGAACCCAGCAACTTGAAATTTTGTACATATACTAAGTGGACCCTGAGGGTGAGCAACATGTTATTATTACTTATCCACTAGCGTGCATATCTTTCTATGAGGCAAGCTACCAAAAACCTTACCATTTTATGCATTATACAGTTGTGGAATATAGCATAAACCAATTGCCATTGAATCCCAGCGAAAATTATGAGCTCATTATAATTGACTCTCTAATTTATAAGTAGGTTTTTCTATTTTTTGAATGGAGGACGTTATAGAAAATATAATTTTTAAATCAGTGTTTACTATATACTTCTAACTTTATCAAAGTTACATTTGATTTAAAAACATTGCCATTTGCGAATATATTATTAAATGCTCCACAAAAATAAATTTTACAGAGTCCCTTGTGAGGCGCGCACCATTAGTTGACAACTTCACTCAATATTGGAAAACAAACTTCGTACGATTTTCCAACATCTTAAGGGAAAATTCCTAACAAAGTTTTATTAGAATCCGGTTTTATATAAAATCTACTTTTAAAGAAATAAGTCAATAAGATTCTTATATCGCACTAAAATGAAAAATGTTATACAATTAAAACTAGAAAAAAGAACAAGATCTTATTTTATAATATTTGTTTTTGCTAAATCGCTTTCTTAATAAAGAAAATGTACTTTTTGCTCTTTAATAACTTACATTCATTGTATAAATTTATTATTATCAACGAATACGTTAAATAAAATTTTTTAAATTGTGGTGAAGTGATTTTAATGTAGAATTCAGAAGTAAGTCTTCTTAGTGAAGAATCATTGTAATATTTCATAAGAAAAGTGATTTTTGTTCTGGAGAATATAAGTGTACGTTATCAATTGAACTGTTCTGTGACCGAATTCGTACAGAGTTCCTTGCATACAAATTTGCAGGAATTTTGTAGTAACTCTTATCTTCGTAAGTTACACAATTTTTGTTTCTTTTAAACTGAATATAAAGTGATCAAAAACATCATAAATCATGATGCCAAACGGAAAAGCGACTTTTCACGTAGAAATAACCTGACTGAACAGCCACGAATAGGGCGGCGTTTGTGCTAGTAAAACATACAAATTTTAAGTTTAAAACCATACCACATACCAAGTACCAGAAATCCTTACAATGTACCAAAGGTATATGGATAAACGATTCTGTAGCAACGTTTACTAAAGTTGAGAGAAGCTGGTGTGATAAGACACAACTTAAGTTCGCTACGATAAAACGTTAATCAAATGTCACGAAATAAATAGGCCTATGCTAAATTTATTCTATATCTTATTTATACAAGTTACGTATACACAGAGCTTTTAATAATACTCTGACCTATACTTAGCATAATTAACCATTATTCATGAATCTGATAAATATATAAAAATTAAAGTAAGTGTTGTTTCGTTGAAGTTTTATTAATATGGAAACGTAATGCCATAAAATTGAAAGCCCTACTTTTGCATGAATATTTTTTAATGCAAGATGTTTCTTAAATTTTCTTAATTACTTTGCATCAGACACCATTTTCTGATAGTAGTATTACATTTAATGAAAAATGTTATAATGCTAATTACACTTGCAAACTTTTTATTTTAGGAAAATTCATATAATTAGCTACATTTTTCAATTGGCTCGCTAAGTTTTGATGGTTAGGTTTACAAAGTTGGCTGGATCAGCAACAGTGATATCGACAGTTGTCTGTCTGCCTTCAAATCATGTTTTTATGAAGAGATACAAATATATTCAAAGAACCATCTGTTTCTTAATAATTTTATTTTTAATAATGATAATATGATAAGCAGTAACTTGCAAATAAAGATGGTATTATATTTTTCTAATTATTTTATACTTTCACATTTAAATGCTTTTAAAAGAAACTTTAGTTAAAATCTATTTCAACTCGTAGAAATGCCGAAGAAAATCGAAAGCGATTCATCAACTGATATATATTTTTTTTAATTTCGCACAAAGCTACTCGAGGGCTATCTGTGCTAGCCGTCCCTAATTTAGCAGTGTAAGACTAGAGGGAAGGCAACTAGTCATCACTACCCACCGCCAAGTCGTGGGCTACTCTTTTACCAACGAGTAGTGGATTGCCCTTCACTTTATAACGCCCCCACGGCTGAAAGGGCGAGCATGTTTGGCGCGACTGGGATGCGAACCCGCCACCCTCAGATTACGAGTCGTACGCCTTAACACACTTGGCCATGCCGCGCCAAGTGATATAAATAATGCATTAATGATGTTTATATTGAAATACTTTTGATTTTCTAAAGTTTAAAAAAATTAAAAGCTCGCTTTTGAAGTAAGACACTATTATTGATCTCTACAATTTTAAAGTGGTCGAAACCTTGTTGATAGTTGATCATCATAATTTCGCAAGGAATTAAAAAAACAAAACAAAAACCAACAACAACAGGAGTGACATTCTTATGGAAGCATAAAATACAAGTTGAGAATGCAATGACTAAATGTTAAATTCTATTTTAACTCCAAAGCACAGTAAAAACAGGTAAAACTGATTAGCTATTCTTGGAACAAGCCATTATTCTACTTTCTAAAATAAATAATTATAATACCTGTGACGTAGACCTTAAGTTCGAATTCCCGTTGCACCAAACATCCTAGCTATTTCATCAATGGAGGCGTTATGATGTTTAGTCAATCCTACCTGAATGGCAGTGGATGGTGAAGACTAGCTGCCTTCCTTCTAGTCTTATTACACTGCAAAATTAGGGACTGCTAGCGCAGATGTGGCCTGGCATGGCCAAGCGCGTAAGGCGTGCAACTCGTAATCCGAGGGTCACGGGTTCGCGCCCGCGTCGCGCTAAACATGCTCGCCCTCCCAGCCGTGGGGGTGTATAATGTGACGGTCAATCCCACTATTCGTTGGTAAAAGAGTAGCCCAAGAGTTGGCGGTGGGTGGTGATGACTAGCTGCCTTCCCTCTAGTCTTACACTGCTAAATTAGGGACGGCTAGCACAGATAGCCCTCGTGGAGCTTTGCGTGAAATTATAAAATACAAATAATATTTATCTTTTTAAAAAAATTTTTAACAGTTAGGTACTCCATATTATTATATGAAAATAAATGAAGCTTCAACCGAAACGGCATAATTATTAACTTGTGCAATTATATATTTCGAACAACACTGTGTATAGAAAAAACTATATTTAAGAAGGTATTTTTGCTATCAAAAGAAAAATTCAAACTAATTTTTCATACATTACCTGCAGTAAAGTGCACTATTAGGTGTTTTTATTTTTTTATTATTTAAATTATGAAAAGGAAGAAACAATACCAGATGCATGACATTTCATATTACATTCATTGTGTTTATCATTGTAAGATTAACAACCGGTTGAATAAATAAATAACTGTGTGGCCCGTAATAACATGAAACCCATTTGAAGTAAAAATGTATTTTCAAGACGGTTGATAAGGGTATTAGCATTTTAATTAAAATAAAGTACAGGACAACATTTCGACCTTCTTAGGTTATAACGTTGTTCTGTACTTTATTTTAATTAAAATGCTAATACCCATACCAGCTGTCTTGAGAAACATTTTAACCGGGGAGCCGTTATGTGAAATGCTCTTTTAGTAACAACAGATGCCCGTGAAAGGATTATATTTCTGTGGAAACGATGCGTTATGTAAGAAAACGGTAGAAAAACGATGTTGATAAGTGCCCTATGTTTGTTATTTGATATATAAGTTTTGTTTTGAGTCTCTCTTTTTTTTTTTTTTCACCTTTCGTAACTAATATGTCTGAATGTTCGCTGTTGGGCTTCTTGTACGGTTAGATAGTTATTGTTAAATGTATAGTATGCCACACAATATACACAAAAAATTATAACATGAACAGCAAGGCTATGTGGTTGATTCCCAATCAAACCGCTTGTTTATAGTCACATGATTAATTTCACATTCTTAATTGCCAATAGGAATCTGTAGCTTTTATTTTAATTTAGAATTTTGCATACGAATGGTGGAGGTTTAGATTCTCATGTATGGTGTTTGTGACCTGCTTGTTAGTTTAATTTTTGAAGCTTCTGCTCTGTGTAATTTTTGTTGTGACTTTTCTGTTATATTGAACTAAATATCTGACAGGAACTCATTTAAGATGCAATGTATTACATTATTTATAATACAAAGAAAGTTTTATTAACAGGATTTAAAGGTTTTAATGAAAAGGCAGTTATATAATTTTACCTAGTGTCCTAAACATGCAATAGAAAATAAAACAGCAAATAGTATGAGTTAACTGCATTACCTTTTGTTACATCATATACACACACCACTACATATAAATTTTTTATTTTATACATTTGTGGCATGTTTGGGATCATTATTTTACCAGGGATTTGGATCCTTGCCTGATGACTTGTGTTCATGGGGATTGGCATGATGTATCAGAATCCACCTATATGTTTCAGCAGTCAAGGTGCCATATGCTTGGGGAGATCTCCACTAGTGTTGGCTGAGATGCAGTACACAACTGTATTGAACCTTCACTATATTTCAATATAGATGTTGTACATTGATTATGATACGATTCACTTCTCCACTGTGGTTATATGTTGTTGAACTTAGGCTCATGTGTAAAGAGCACATATCTCCAGCTTTGTTTATTCCACTGTTTATGACCTAATCTATTCAATCTTTTGATACCATTGTCTCTTCTCATTATTTTTTATGGACAGATGTCTGGCCATTGAGACCACTTCACGCTAATATGTATGATACTCTTCTTGAGATAATATTCATAGCAATACTTATTTGTTGCCAAAATCTGCACTCAACCATCATTGATCTTGTGGAAAATATACCCAAGTTATATCACTTTTCTAGAATATCAGTTTTGTATTTCATCCACTTTTGTTACCAATGGTGACAGTTAAGCTTCCTTTCTTCAGAGTCTTGCATACATCTCACATTAAAGGAAGGAAGCTTGTCACAGGTTTTTGCTTGTTGTAACCTTGACCATTTAGAACTTTGATTCATACATGTTAGTTATGCAGAATATTGGTCCTTTGTGCTTGGAAATAATTTCCACTGCTGCTACTTGGTGGTGGAGTATGACTGCCTGAACTTTTACAAATTGAAAGGCTAATAGGACATTCTGATTGTTTGGATGTCAAGCAAACACACTATAAGCTTACAACACTTGACTGTACACTGGAAAGTTGATTTCCATTGTATTGCCTTTTATTTACTTTTCCCTCACTATTTTTATAATTATTTCTAATGTGATATGTTGGTTTGAAAGAAGGCTTGATAAATATTTGAATGATAAATATTGGCTTTTAATGTTTTATTTCTAATGTTTAGTTTGGAAGATTAGGACAGCCTAGGTAGGCTAACAGGTCTCATGTTCACCTTGAAGAATATTTATGTAGGTGTATTTTATGACCTGTGGAGAATACTGTACTATGCCAAGTAATTAATAAATAAACATTGCATTTAATGATGGGACAGGATACGTCCTTAATAGCTTTAGTAAACTCAACAACTGCCTTTCCTTCATCTCTGATGGGGCCTAGATAATTTACTTTGTGATTTTAATAATTGACATTTGAGCATTTACGCAGCTAATTTTGTTATACATGGCTGTGACAATACCTCTCTCAAATATTGTAAGCCTTGTACAAGGCATATCACAACAACCATATTGCTTATATTGCATAAGGTGATGAAAATTATTTTTAACCACATAATGCAGCTATTGTTAGGGTGAAGCAAGTAAAATACAAAGTTTTACAGATAGCTGTTCAGTAGAAAAACTTTATTAGAAAAATCTATATTAATTATGTACAGTGAACTCATCAGCTAAAGTGCTGTTTTTGGTTTGTTCATCATGGGATAGGCTATCAATTTTGCACCCTGCCCTTTGTGTTTCTTTGGCCTCATATGTTTTTTGTCAAGTTTTCAAGGCTTTTGGCAGATATATGTGTGCTTGGAGGCTGCACTTACATCATTACATGTATGACTGGCTTTTGTTAGTTTATTCTAAACAGAAGTTTATGCATCATAATCATTTACAGCTATTGCAGACAACACATGTAGGTTAGTTAATCAAATTGAAGAAGCTGTTTTTCATTCTTGTCCTTTTGGGTGTCTTTTTCAACACTCTTAGTTGTACCCAACCTTCTTCTGTCAGACTTTGTTTGATGGAGCTTTCAGTTCTCCAAGTCCATTTTGTTCTTTCTCTAACAGCCTGCAAGGTTCTTTCATTTCTGGGGGTGTTGTCTTCCATGGAAGCCTTTATCTATTTGGATCAAGTGCATATGAGGTCTCTTAAGTGGGCTCTGTATGACCAATGAAATCTTACACTGGATCTGTTGGAGGCTCTTATTCCCCTTCCTCCTTCCCTTGTGGGCGATCTATATTGGTAGTTAGATGAGGCTTCCTATGTCAGTGGGTGTTCCTTCTTCTTATCCAGATTTGCATATCTTCACAGACACTTTCCTTCAAGGTTGGATGGTGTTGGTCAGCAGGTAGCTTTAGGTAGGTGGTCTCTGGCTGAAAGGTCTTAACATACAACATCCTGGAGCTTCTTGCTGTATATTTTGCTTTTTATCATTTTTTTCATTTTTCCAGGAAGTGTTTGGTCATGATCCATTCTAACAGTTCTAAAGTAATGTCTTATATCAGTCACCAAAGTAGCACCAGTTCTTGTTCCCCTTATGGTTTAACCTTGAATCTCTTTTATTTCAGCCCATACTCTTAGTATTTGTATAATTTGTATGTTATTTTCTGGGTATGTTAAATCTTGTGGATGGTTTTTCCTGTCTCAGCAAAATTAATCTAATGGAGTGATCTCTCTTTCCAGTGGCTATTTTTTCAGTGGAGTACTCCTCACCTGGATGCATCTGCCATATCTTTCATTACCAGTCTACCTCTATTTTGTCCTCTGGTTTGTCATTCTCTTGTTAAGGTTGTCAACATATTCAGTCAAGATTGAACCAGTAAATACACATAGGGTGATTTAGGTCATTCATGCAACTCTGTGTCAAGTCCTTCTGACTGTTCCTTACTGGCTGGTACAGCCATAAGTTTTACATCTGTTCCAGCTTCAATCTACCCTTCCATTATCACTTCCTCTTACTCCATATTATCTGTGTCAACCTGGGCCATCAATGTTTCATCCAGCTCTTTATATCCTTCGTCTGCTTTGTTCCAACAGCTTGCTTCTTTTTTAGCTTGTTCATGTGGAAATTGTAAACCTCTATGTAGATCATATGATTTGTTTAACCAAAATATTTAAATAATTTTAAATAAGATATGAATATGTGTTGTAACTCATTTCTGAAGATGATGTGGCAGTGTTGAAACATGTAGAGTCTACTGTTTAGTGGTCATATTTTGATTCATTTAAAATTTTTTAAATTATGTACACATTTTATCATTGTTCATTATGTAGTATTTCAACATGATACACATTACTGCTTCTTCTTCTTTCCCCTTTATTCACCTATTCAGTGCGGGATTCTAGCTATTTTATGTAAGTGGAAGTTTTAAATTTCCTACACTGAAAATGTATTTCAGATAAGTGTTTATTTTGACTCGCACTTTCTGCCCTTCCTCCTCACTAAAAACTTGTGCTTTAATTTTCTGCCAGAACCTGAAGTGATAGTTCAGTAGATTGATTAGAAGAAGTTACATGCATCAAGAAAGTGTGTTGCACTCTTATTGTTAGAAGGTTGTTCCATGGTGATTTAGATGCAAGGTGCTGTTGAACCAACTGGTTATAAGGTACAAGGGAGCTCGTACTTGTGGCACATGAAAAGTTTTTCTACATAGAGGGGTACTGTGGCACATGAAAAGTTTTTCTACATAGAGGGCAGCACTGAACAGTAATAGCTATTTATTTAAGAGAAAGTATATACATATGGGAAATACATTTTCAGTATAGGAGAATTATAACTTTTGTTTTTAAATTGGTAAAGAGTTATTTTAATTTATTGGTTATTTGTTACAACTATTAAAAACATATCAATAGAGTCCTTAATACAGTTTCTCAGACACATTCATATTTTTCATTGATATTTTCATGATTTTAAAACTTAGATTATGTCATGATGAGAAAGTGTAAATATGTTTCATAAGAATAAAATTAACACATGAAAAAGGATTAGCACAATAATGTAATATTTCTGTAAGTATTGTATGTTTTGTGCTATGAAAAACATTTAGTAACTGACATTTAATTGATTGAATCTTTTTACAGAAAGATTACCACTTTGAGTTCACAGAATGTGACAGTTTCGGGGGTCGATGGAGAGTGTCAGTACCTACACCTAACAAATGTGTGAGTGGAGCACCCAGCCCACCCACTAGAGTGGATGACTGCAGTTAGTATTTATTGTTTTCAAAGATCAGATATTATCCACAATAATATTTCTATTGCTTAGGTTTCTCAGGAACCTGAATGTTTCCTTTAAGTTATAAAGTATTGGTTGACCCTCCTGCCATGAAAATATTATCACCTGACCTGATAAAAGAAACAGAGTTGTTATTCTTAACAAATACGACTATGTTAAAAGAAAATGCTTGACATTCTTAATGATCACCTAAGTTCAAACTTATAAACAAAGGACTGTTGTTTCATACTTTACAACAAGCAATAAAGCAATATTTAATAAATCTTAAAACATGTTTTATGGAAATAAATACAGTGCTGAACAACAGAAGTAAAATAAAAAGTGTTCCAGCTGTCAGCTTTATATATTAAAATCTTATGAATCTAGAGCTCAGACTACAGATTGTAATGGTCTTAAGATTGAATGTCTGTTAAATGCACCTATGTTGCAGGTTTATATATATTGCTGTATCTGTTACATACTTTTATACTGAAAGTGTATTTATATTGTTATATCTGTTAAATGCACCTACACTGCAGGTACATGTGTGTTGCTATAGGCTTTAAAGCTTAATGGTAACATTTATTTTTTAACCTTAATCAAGATTTAAGGTGAATGTTGCAACTTCTTATAATGCAGATTGGTAAGATGATTGCAACACACAAGCAAAACATGTGTTAAAATATATTTTATTATTCCCCTGTAATATTGTTTTCTCTATATTTTACTTACCTATATTAAGATTTTGAAAGAACATCAACATAGTCTGTTTCATGTTCTATAGATAATATTTCAAAATGAGTACAGTGTAGTTTGCAGAATAAAACAAAGTATATTGAAATATAAGTCATAAAGAACGTTTATTTTAAGGAAGAAAAAAGTTAATTATAATTCAATGAAGAGGCTTAATTAAGTAAAATGTATGATATACACTATGCTTCTAAACACATATAGTGAAATTGTGGCTATAAGCATAGAACACAATTATATTTCATTTTTTTTCAAAAGTATGGTAAAACTGTGGTAAGAACATTGTAATTTATTTTATGGAAATTAATGTTTTTCTTATTGTCACAGAATTACATACGTAATGTTTGTGAGATCAGATAAATTGATATATTTTACTACTGTATCTCATAAATAGTTAAGTTTGATTGTATTTTATTAAAATTATTAGTATTTATCAAGTAACATTTATAATCAAATATATCAAATGTGATTCCTTATATTTATGGTTATCATTTTACTTTTTACACAGTTAGAAAGTGTGCATTGGAAATTAAGAGCAACAATTATTATAAGCATTTAGTGAGTACAGAAATCATTCTAATACAGTATAAACTGCTCAAAAAAATTAAAGGAACAAGTACATTTTCTTATATAATTTATCTCAGTGTTCCAAATGTGATAATATTTTTATTTTTTTAGGTAATCCCTCATTTCAGCTCCATCTGTATCCATTTTTTAATGTGTGATGAACGGTAAAATTGGAGAAATAAAATTTTAAAAAATGACCACTATCACTAAAACTGATATCCCATATGAAATAATACTTTAAACGATTTACACGCATTTATTCAAGAAATGTTTGAAACATTCAATATCTCGTGTGACCTCCATGGGCTGTGACACACTCCTGACACCAATTTGGCACACTTCGAATCAGCCTATCAATGTTATCGTGGGGTATGGTAGCCCACTCATTTACCAGGGTTTCTCGGAGCTCCTGTACATTCTGAGGAGGGTGCTGGCATTCACTGACGTGCTTCGACAACATATCCCAACAATGTTCAATCAGATTTAAATCTGGAGATCTTGGCAGGCCACTCAAAAGTCTCCATTCCTTGCTCATTAAGGAGGTTCATACACAGTCTAGCGACATGGGCTTGCACGTTAACGTGCATGAGAATGAACCCATTGCTGACAGCACTGGCATAAGGGCTTACAGTGGGTTCCTGAATTTTGTCTATATATCGTCGTGTGGTCAGTGCACCCCCATCGAGTATGAGTAAGTCCATGCGGGCATCCAAGCATATGCCTGCCCAGATCATTACAGAATTGCCTCCATAAGCGTCGACTTGCACAATGAGACACAGTGAACCTGCTCTTGTATGTCCACAGCATGGTAGTCCATTGACGAAGTTCCTAGTCCAGGTGCTGATGAGCAAATTCCAACCTGGCTGCACAGACAAAAATATACTGAAATATGTACTTGTTGCTTTAATTTTTTTGAGCAGTATGTATTATTATTACCTATTTACTCTATTGTGTAAATATTTGCTAATTGTACAGTTGATTTTGTTTTTCATATATTACCATTTAGCAGATACCTTTTATGTGATTGTGAAAGAAGATATGAATTAGAAACAACCATTTATTATTATCCACTTTGTAATGGACAATTAAACAATAATGACATAAGGTTAGTTTCAATCAGATGAATAGTTTTTTCCCCTGTTTGATAAGGATAGCATTATTTCGGAAGTGGAATGTTACATATGTAATGTATTACATAAATTAAAAAAATACATTTCATCGTTTAGACTGCTACTTTCTGTTCTAACTAAAAAGATGTTTCTGATGGGTTTAATTCATTTCATTCAACAGTAACAAAACTGGTAGACGCAATGTGTGGAATATTTATAAACAGAAAAAAATTTGGTAATTTTCATTAATACTCACTTTCTTATTTAATGATAATATTATTAACAAAGGTGACATTTCTCTTTCATAACATTTTTATCAGTTAGAGGTTGTTAAAACATCATGTAATGCTACTGTGAAATGAACATACATTAAAGTTTCATACTTACACATACTGTGATTTTTGTATATAAAAAAAAATGTAAATTTTACTATTATTAATTATAGGGACATCCTGTGAAGCAGGAACATACTACAATCGAACTAGTCTGGACTGCTTGCCCTGCCCCCCAGGAACTTACTCACTTGGTGGTGGTGTCAAGTTTGATGCATGGGATGAACTCCCCAAAAGCTTCCATGTAACAGTAGAGACATTTGAAAGTAACTTTCGGTCATTCAAGCAAAATGTGAAAGGTTCTCACATCAACTGTTCAGAGTAAGTGTCATCACATAATACTTCTATAATGCTGTAAGAAATGTACATAGAATAGCTCTTATAAAAAATAATGCAATTATAAATTAATTTTGTAATCTAAGTTTGACTAATAAAAGTTTGTTTGCATGTATTTCTTTGAAATTTGGAACTCTTTTTGTATAGCTTGTGGAATGATATGTGTTAACCTCAAAACCCATAGAGGCTTTGCTGAAAGTTTGCATTTACAGTAACAACCTAATATGAGAATTGTGACTTTTATTCTGTAGGTGTTCATTTTTCTCTGATTTATTTATCATCCATTTGAGAAGTTTGGAATTTTATTATTTAAATTCTGTACTGAGTATTCATGAATAGAAGACATTTTAATACTAGAAATGAATGACTTTATAACACCAAATTGCTGTTTTTCATTAATTGAGCACTCAGCATTTCACTTTACAGCTTTCTCAAAAGCATTATGCTAAAATAAAAACTGTAACTGACAGTACAAAGCTTCAAATATAATACCAAATTGTTATTTTTCTTTCTCTACAAGTGGGTTTTTTCGACATCACTGAGTGTACATTTCTGCAGTGTGCATTTGACATATTAAGTAGTAAAGCTTGTTGTTGAATGAAAAGCATTTTTGAAATAATTGACTGTTACCTGTGATAAATAAAAGTTCTATCATATTTACAAGTTGAAATAACAAAAAGATTGGATGAAAAAAATAAAATTATTAAAAATATAGGCACCATATTTTGTACCTATTTATCTGTGGTCATAGTTGTTTGATGGGAAGAGTTTCTCTGAATTTTCTGTGTACTTGGTTGCTTTGGTGAGGATTTATACAGAAAATGGTGGTTAAGTCAGATGTTGCTCATCCATGATTTGTTAAAAAAGTGATTTGCAATTGCACTTTTTTTCATATTGTTGTTTATAAAGAGAGTCAACATGTTTTCCATCCTTGTGTTTAGGATTTTCTGGTTTGTCCAGTGTGCATATGATGGCAGATACTACATGTAATCTGGTAAATAACATCAGAGACAAGACACCCATCTTTAAATTGTAAACACGTTTTTGTAAGACATTTGGTGTTATTGCGTTATAAGGTAATGTATTAAGATTTTGATAGTTGGCTTTTTAGGATTGGACCTGGCTGTTCAGTAACTTTAATTAGCAATTCAGATTTCCTTGTTATACTTTTTATTTTCTTTGAAATAGGTTCATCAATTACAGGTTTTAGCTTTGCAAAATTGTTTTTTCATTCTTGTTTATCTATGTCTTTTATGTTAGAAGCACGATGCTGTTGTTTGAGCATCATGTGTTTTGAAAATTTTTTCAGTATAAAAAGGTGGATGCTTGTTGCTCAGTGTGTGTAATGATTTTTTTCATTACAGTTGCAACTGATTCTGTTTAATCCTTTAATAATTGTGCTTTTCTTGAAAGCTTTGGGATAATGGGAGTTGAAGTTAAGTTTTCTCTTTTTGGTTTGTGAAACAAAGTAGATTGTTCATTATTGTCAATGCCAATCCTTAAGATGACATTAAGAAAATCTGTGTGTCTTTTATCAATTGAGTGGTTCAGGGGTGGATTGGATGTTGGGTCTGGGAAACGTAGAAAGTCAAAAAATTGGATTAGAGAAGGAATATTATGATTCTACAGTCCAAACATATTATTGATGTATCTAAGCCGGAGATCAGGGCCAGTGTTGGTATTGTGATGCCACTTGTTAAGTGCCATTGTTTGAAAAACATGCATAAGTATTACAGTGTAAATAACAACAACTCTTAGACATTGAGAGACTAGTTAGTTGGAAATATAGTTTCTTGTCAAAATGAAAATATCCATTGTGAGGGATGAAATTTAAGATTTCTCTGTTGGTATCTATTGTCAGTCCATACATCTCCAAATTGTTTGTGATGCAACATGAATTTACGCAGTGAAATGATGCCATTTTCTGTCTTTTATACATGGGTAGAGAGAGATATAATGTCCAATGTAAAGAGTATTATTTTGATCACTGTGTGAAGTACATATTTGATTTGCAATAGCATGTCTTGTATATTATTTAAGTGGGCTTGAATATAATTTAGTAATGGCACAAAATGATTTGCATAAGCCAAGACAAACTCTCAGTAACACTGCCACTAAGGCTTGCAGTCTTAGTGGCATATCTAGTTTATGTTCATTTGGTATACTGTATAGTTTTGGAATGTGGCTAGTAGAAGGTTTAAGTTCATCCAGTAGCTTCTTAGGGAGGTTACTTGTTTCTGTAAGTTCATTGATAATCTCTTTAGTTTGCATCTCAATTTTTTTCATGGGATCACTATTAATTATTTAAAACTTATTCTTATCTTTAAGGCAATCAAATATTTTTTACTTGTAAATGTTTCTCTTTATGATAACAAAACCTGTATGTATTTGAGTGATTCTTATCTTTTGTAAGGGATAATTGTTCATGGGAATTTAAGTTGGGCTTGACTTGATAATATCTGTCTTTGCAAAACATTCCTGATCTTTTACTTTACATCTGAGGTTTTTGTTTTAATATCCTTGTTACTATGGGGAGTGTGTCACTTGGTGTTATCAAGAAGGTGTTTATTGAGACATTTGGAAGCAACATGATTTGTTGCATCTGTAGTTAAACAGGTATCAAAGGTGGAATTAATGTCTGAATCATTGTTATCTATTTCTATGTTGGTTGTAGTAGAAGTTGAGTTTATGATATTTTCTTAGGTTTTATTTGTTTTTTATTTTCAAAGAAATGGTTTTATTAAATGAAAGGTTTGTTCAACAGAAGACATTGTTTAAACACTTTATTAGACAATTTAGTTGTTACTCTGATATAAGGTCTTTTAGCTTGTAGTTTCAGAGAGGAAGTCAAGATTGTGAGGTCATTTTCTACAGCTATATTTTTACTGTTGTCATGTTTTCTTGAAGTGTAATTTTTTATTTTTTATTTTTGGCAGATATTTGGAACTATATGGTTTTGTTGGATTGGTCTTAGATATATTTTTGTTTCCAAATAACATTGTTATTAAGTCATTCAAAATGAGAGAGAAATCTATTCAACTTTTTCTGTGATTTCTGATTCTCCTTTTAAAGATCTGTTAGTTGAAATGGTTCTGAATACCTATAGGGGGCAATCTTGTAATGGTGATACTTAATCAGGAAACCAATTTCAACAGCTGTTCTTGAGAGTGTGAGGTACTGTTAGTAACACTGAATAATAAATGACATGATCAACGTTTGAAAACTTATGTTTTTTCTGAGTAGGGACAAAGGATAGTTTATGTAATTTTAGTTATTTTTTGTCCTATCATTTTGTTATTTTGATATGAAAGATTGATATAATTTTTGTTTATTACATGGAACAGTTAATTATTTCAACAATATTTTTCTTGCAGTGATAAGCTTTACTATGTAATATGTCATGAGCAGTAAATTGATTCAAAATAAGTTCGAAAAAAAACAAACTTCACTGAAATCGCTTTAAGGAGTCAGTTTATTGCCTGAATGTGTTTATCTGTCATCTGGTTTTTTATCAATGAGGAAAATCTTATTTATCATTGTATGCAACGCGCTATACTGAGTAGGAATTAAAAAGATGAGCGTAGATGAACTAATGTATTTTTATTGTTTAGTGTTTTATGATATCAAATTAAATGCAATCTAAAGCATGACTACCTGGAAAAAACGTGCCTATAATTTCTAAATTACTTTAAATTGAATAGGGTGAGAGATTGTGTAGCAGCCAAGAAAGACAAAGAGATAGATACAACAGTTGATAGAGGAAAATAGTACCAGGCAAAAGTAAACAGTTATGTAACTTTGCTGTCATTGGGATCACAGTGTTGTTACTGGGAATGTTTGCCCAGTTTTTCTGGTTTGTATTCACGCATGCACGCTAGTGCATTACATCATGATCTAAAAATAGCACAAATCCACGACCCCGATAAGGCCTATTGTTGCTAAAATTGGCAGGTAATGCATACAAGTAAACAAATAAAGAGTTGAGAAAAACAACAGGAACTCAGCTTTAGGTTTAGAAACATTTTTCAAAGAAGGCTCTTTTTTGGTTAGTTAATTTTTCATTTATTCAGTTCATACAAATATATATTTTTTGATGAATAAAACACCTTTTTGGCAAGTTTAGCTTTATGAGGTTTTATTTATCTGCTGAAGTTTGAGGCTTCTGAAGTTGCTATTGCAGAGTTTTCAGCATGGATTCTGATCTCATATGTGAAATAAGGGGGACAATTAAAAAACTGACATCATTAATTATAAAAAGTTCACATTAAACAGAAGAGGAGGATGTTACTTGATATTCTTAACAGCTGTTTTAATTGCATCTTATTGTTTGAATATATATACATAATATATATATATATATGTGTGTTTTAAGAAGTCTTTAAAATGAGGAACAGGCAGATATATGTACAGTCCCCCTCCACTTAAAAGAGGTAGGTAACCTGTTTATTACTTGGATTACCACTTATGGCTTTTTGTTTTGAGACTTTATCTGTTTGTTTCTTTGACATTACTTCCTGTAAGAATTAACAGTTTTTTCTCAAGAAATTTTCTGGTATGTTTTTTCTCAAGAAATTTTCTGAATGTGTGCTGTTTTTACATGTTAGTAATATGCTTAAGTTATTTTTTAAGGCCTTTACATATATTTCATTATGTACTAAACTTTAAAAATTATTGGAATAGTATTGAAATCATTAGATACCCATACATTGTTTTACAGTGAGCCCTGAATTGACCAAAACTTAATGGTGTTTTGAAAGAAACAACAATTTTTAAACATTTTTTATCTGGATAAATGTTTTAGTATTACATACATTTCATATCAGAAGCTTTCCACAGTAAAATTAAATAAAAGTCTTCTGAGATGTTGTTTAATATTTACTTTTTTTATATGATATTGAGTTTTATAAAATTATGTATAATTTAATGAAACAAAAACCAACTGAACATTCAATAGAATAATATAGTAGGATGTTGCAGCCAGGATATGGACTCATTACACTGTTGCTCCTCAGTGACAGTGATATGTTTTCCAACTTTCATCACTATAAGCCAGGTTTTGATACTCATGGTGGGCAGAACACAGGTAGCCAACTGAGAATTCTGTGCTTAATTCTAAACAAACAAACAATTATTACAATGTCAGAATAAACTTACAATAATAATTATAGCATTTATAAGTACATTATAGCTATAGTAAGTAATAAACAACTTTATTTAAATAAAAAGTTAAAAACATATGAAATTTTGATTCTTTCAAAAAGTATATCATGCATCATGAAATATATTCATTTTATTTAAAAATGAATAGAAAGATAAATAATAGATGGAGCCACGTAGGACTTTGTGGTGATCATACTACACAGTGAATTTATAGATTCATGGCTTATGGTCTGTTACCACAAAAATGTGCTCTGCACTTTAGAACCATGGGTGCAGTATAAGAGTGACAGTGAAATCCCATCATTCTGTTAGATAAAGTAGTAACTCAAGAGTTAACAGAGGGTGCTGTTGATTACCTACCTTTCTTCATGTCTAGTCTGTCAGCTCAAAATTAGGGATAACTATTCAGATAGCTCTTTATAGTTTTAAATCAAAAACAAATGACTGAAAATGTAACAGATGAACTGTAGTTAAATGAAGCATGCATATTTTACATATTGTGTGTTAAATATTATGCTGTCTGTAATTTAAACAATTTTTTTTTTTTTTTCAGATATGCCTGGGTACCTATGAGTGCTTTCATTGCATCTTATGGAGGGCCATGTGTCACATCTCTTACTTATTCTGTCAAACTTGTGAAACCGGGTATTCTCTCATACTCATATGAATATGTTGATGATAGCATTATTTTTAACTTTGAGGTATGAGATCACAATTTTTCAAATGAAGAATTTTATTGGAATAGGTTTAAAATTAAAAATGTATGTTGAGATTAGACCAATGCTATATTTGAACTGATGAAGCTGTGAACTAATAAATTTTAGGAAAGTTATTGGATTCTTTCAATAAATTAATTGTATAATAGAAAAGTATTGAAAAAAAATAAACATAAATAACAGTGGTACAATTGTGGTAAAAAGATTAGATCAAAAAGTAGAAGGTAAAAATGACTAAGTTACAGTATATGTAGAACTGAAAATGTCCTCTGTGTTTGTTTTTGAAGGTGTATTTATTCACTTTTAGATATCTTTAAGATTATTTACTGCTTTGACCAAAAATGCAAGGGTAATTCTTGAGCACAAATTTTGAATCTGTGTGTTGTAAGTAATGTGAAATATCTTGTACCCAAATTCATTGAGACATTTAGGAATATTAGAGGCATAAAATCCCTTCTATTACTAACAGGATGGTATGGAAATATAGTTAATTGATAAATAATTAATCCAAATTTCAGGAAATACAGCTTTAACTTCATATTATTCTTTGAAAATGATTACTTAGGAAGATTTCAGAAGACAAAGTTGAGAACACTATTTGTTTTATATATGAATATGGTGCATTTTGATTACAAATATGCATCAAATCAATATCATAGACTATCTTGTTTGCCATCACGATTTATGAAAGCTCATTGTTCTATAACAGTGTTTTAAATATAATAATTTTGCAATATTAAAGCAATGATAATCATACAGTTGGAACATCGAATTTTTGATGATATGTGAATATGAATTGTAGAAGGATATCTTTCCCCTGTAAAAATTATTTAGTGTTTTGTAAGTTTATTGTAGCTATAAGTAGTAGTCATCAGTTTAAAAATCAGCAGATAAATGTTATTTCAAAATTCTCAAAATATTGATTGGAAGAGAGTCATTACAGCTACTTAGTAATATTAAAAGAAAAATTCTTAGGTTTTATCTGCTAGAATTTTTATATTAAAATTTTATATGACCATTGCAAGCAGTGATTGTTTGTAAACTATATTGTAGAAACATAATATTAGGTTCACTTGTGGCTACAGTATTTTTAGGGTACTATTGGTTACTGATTACAATATTTTATTTTAATTCACACTATAGTTTATGCCTAAGTTCAGTAAGCAACTTGTTAGATGATTGAAACCATATGCATTATATTAACATAATGATTTCCCCATCTGTAGCTGAACTTACTAGGCTCCATATGATCAGTTGAACCATGGAACAGTTTTAATTAACATGCATTTTATAAATATACAGACAGATACACATCAATAATTTTTACTTTTTAGGCACAGAATGAACAATGTCAGTCTATTGATGAAGTGGAAAAATACAAGTGGCCTTCAACATCTGGTGAAGGACAGTGGAAAACTGTGACAGTAAGCATGTACATGCAATGTAACTTGTATGTATATTGCACAAAGTGCTCAACTGTTATTAATAAATTTTATTATTTATATTGCCAGAAATCATCAAAACCATAAAGAGTTTTTTTTTTAATAGTAGTGTTGTAACACTACCCTTTTTTGAGTGGGTTCTTTTAAGTTATTTGGCAAAAATAATTTCAAATCTACTTCATGTAATGATAAGTAAATTAGAGGATTGCTTCCTGAACATTTCTACAAGCTTTTACACTTGTTGTAACTTGTAGGTGTAAGTTTACAAATGATGTGTAAAGGAAATACCTAACTAGGGATAATGTAAAAATGAACTTTCTTGTTGGATTTTGTAATTAATTCATCAAATATTTGAATAAAAGTGATCACTAGTACTGATCCAGATACTTTCCTGAACTAAACTAACTGGCTCATTTACTGTTTCCCGCTTGTTCACTAACGCGAGAACAAAACACTTTATGCCTCAGTAATTCTTGTATTTATAATTCACTCTCACTTTTTTATTTCTCAGAGTGAT